>NC_134403.1:115789119-116089119 GCF_038048845.1 Mixophyes fleayi | reverse complement strand
TTGTGACCTCTGCTCGGATACCGACCTTGTCTGTTTGCTCATGACCTTGACCTCTGCCTGAATACTGGCCTTGCTTGTTTGCTCGTGGCCCTGACTTCTACTTGGATTCGGACTCTGCCTTTTCATCTGAGAGATCTCCTCCCATCCACAGGATCATGGTGCCAGCTATCAGCTCCATCAGGCTCACCTGTGTCTGCTGTGTTTCACAGTACAGATTTACTGCTCCATCTTGCTCCAGCATTTTCCCTGACACTGTGCTGCTCTCTACCTCCATCTCACTCAGGCCACAGCTGGTACTACACCATCCTCTACTCCACACTGCCAGTCTGTAATACTGATGGAGGTTGGTACTGCATCCTGTTACTACTCAGTGTTCCTGCTTAATCTGGTCCAGGAGTATCTCTGCTCAGCATCCCACTGTCAAGTCCTCTGTGGTGCCTACCTACCGGAGTTGAGTTATCACTACTTGAGGATAAGTCCTGGGGACAACCGAGTGCCGGCGAACATATCCAGTTCTATGGGAAATGGGTTTCTATAGGTGAAGCTCTCTTCAACAACAGGTTCTGATAACTCAACTCATAGGGTAATTCGTGACACCAGACTGTAGTGTTATTTATTGCAGGTCATTATTTAAAGATGTTTATTGCTAATTGGTGCTACCATTTTGTTAAATAAACTTTTTTTTTGGGGGGGGATATTTGCCTTGGTGATTTTGAACCTTGGATAGGTACTGGGTAGGCCAGCTGTGCGGCACAGAGGGTTACATTAAACCAGGTAATTTCACATCCGGGTACACACTTCACAGGTAAGTGCTGGCAAACAGTGTTCAGTTGCTCTAGTAATGTGACACATGGATACTGAATTAAGTTATTTAATGCAAATTTAGATAGAGGCTATATAAAAAATATATGAATGTTGAAGTCAGTATCACAGGCTAAGATTTGTGTCCAGGCAGCAAACAGAATAATCGAGGTCACTGTTAGGATTGAGAACCTGATGTCTGATATCCTAGTGCAGTTTTCTCCCTTTCACCAGGACTGCTGCAGTTCTCTTTACCTGCTGGTCAGCAATAGAGCAGCTAACCATTTTTTTATGGCAGCTAGTTGCCACACCTGTTGCATGCCTATTTATACCTGCAACTCCTAGCTCATAGTGCTGGCTATTAAATGTGTCCTAGTTAATTTATTGATAATTAGTCCTGTTTCCTGCTTTACTTCAAGCCAAGTACCTTGACTATATCCTTTAGGATTTGTATTTCTACAACCAGTCTCTCACTTCAAGCTAAGTACCTGGACTTTGTTGTATTACACTCCAGTATTATTTCAACCAGACATCTGTTGTTTTCAAAGACTATTTTCTGTAAGCTGACATATACTGTGTCTAAGACACTTTTATTTTTTCTATATCACCAGTCTGTTCCTGTGCAGGGATTTATGATTATTGTTTCTAGCTCTCATTATTGTTTGTTTGCTATCACCCCTGACTCCAAGATTTCAACTGTGTTTTGTGTTTTGGGTTCATTGTTTCCTTGAGCTGTTTTCAAGTCCTGGTTCATTTGCCACTGGTCCTCCATAATCACTATCTCCTACCAGTGTGTATGATAATAGTAATAAAGCTTTTTGTTTTGTTCTATTTCCAACTGTCAGTATATTTGGTTTCCGAAGACATACCGGTTTTACCTAACAATCACAGTGTTAGGAACTCCCAAGTCAGTACAGTGAAACTCGGGAACTACTCAGAAGGCCAGGTGTTCGCTGGAGCCCCTAGTGGTGGGGACAGACTGTGCTGCGGGCCGACCGAGGGTCGAGAAACGTATAGTGACTTAAAGGAGTTCCCAGGAGTGGAGTGATTGGTGGACAGTAGTATAAGAAGAATCCTAGGTCAAAAGGTCACAGGCACAGATGCAATATCCAAGGGCAAGCAAAGGGTCAAACTCACAGGCAGAGAAGCAAAATCCGAATTCCAGGCAAAAGGTCAAGGTCAGAAGAGAAGGGTCACAGGTCCAATAACAAGCAGGGGTCAAAACACGGGTCGTCAAATCCAAGGTAGCAGGAACCAAAATGGATAGCACAAGCAGGCAGCAGAACTGAGGACAGAACGCTATAACCAACAGTGAGGCTGCAGACCTCACTGCCCTAAATACCACAAACCACCAATCAGAGCCTAGCTCTGAGTCTCACACAGCCCCCATGATAATTGCATTAATCAGCCCACAGGCTGTGTTAAATTATGCGCATGCGCCCGGCCACTAGTACCGCCGGGACGCAGCGCTATATTATCATAGTCGGACCGTTGCCTTGGCAACGACCGACGCGGAAGTGACGTCCCGGTCGTCAAGGTGGCGGCCGGGACGCTAGCAGGACCAGGAGACGAGCCGCTGCCGCTCGTAACAGTACCCCCCCCTTGAGGAGGGGTTAAGGAACCCCGACACCCCGGTTTAGTAGGAAACCTCCTGAAAAATTCTCTAATGAGTCTCCCAGCATGGAGACGCCTCCGCGGTATCCAGCATCGCTCCTCAGGGCCATAACCCTTCCAGTGCACCAGAAACTAAACTTGGCCTTGGACTCTCCTTGAGTCAAGGATTCTTTCAATGATATATTCCTGGTCTCCATTCACATCCAACGGCCGAGGCCTGCTAGAGGAAGGCTGACTGAATCTCCCGGAAGCAGCAACTTTCTTCAGAAGCGAACAATGGAATGTTTCAGGTATTTTGAAAGACGGTGGAAGTTTCAACCTGAAAGCCACCGGATTTATCTTTTTCTCAATTAAAAATGGTCCAATGTATCGGGGCCCCAGTTTCTTGCAAGGTTGCTTCAACTTGATGTTCCGTGTGGACAACCAAACTCGATCTCCCACCTTCAGAGAACATGGCACACGATGGCGATCAGCGAAAGCCTTGGATTTTTGCGAGGCTTGACCCAGGGCAGAGTGCACTTTTTTCCAGATAGATCTCAACCTAGTCGTAAAGGCAGGTGTTCCAGAATCCCCACTGGGAACAGCAGTAGAGAAAGAGTTAGACTGCGGGTGAAATCCAAGGTTGCAGAAAAATGGAGATGTGTGTATTGTGGAATGGCAGGAATTGTTGTAAGCAAATTCCACCCAGGGCAAGAGGGAGGACAAGTTATCATGAAATTTTGAAACATAGATGCGTAAAAACTGTTCCAAGGACTGGTTGGTTCTTTCTGTCTGTCCATTCGACTGCGGGTGATATGCTGAGGACAAACTGATAGTGATCCCAATGGACTTACAAAAAGATCTCCAGAATCGTGCAATAAACTGAGATCCTCTGTCCGAGACGATGTCTTCAGGAAGACCATGGAGACGAAAGATGTGGGTCAGGAACAAGGTAGCCAAAGTCCTGGCATCCGGTAGTTTGGGTAAGGAAATAAAATGTGCCATCTTACTGAATCGGTCCACGACTACCCAAATAGTGTTATGGCCTGCAGATACTGGAAGGTCAACAATAAAATCCATCGAAAGATGGGACCAAGGTCTGCTTGGAGCAGGCAAGGGTAGCAGTAGACCAGCAGGACGGTTCCTAGCAGATTTGTTTCTAGCACACTCAGGACAGGCACGAACGTAAGTCTCCACGTCATCCGATAAGGTGGGCCACCAAAGCCAGCGAGAAAGGATTTTAATAGTCCTACGAATTCCCGGATGACCAGCAAAGCGGTTGTTGTGACCCTCTATGAGGACAGGTCTCCTTAGATGAACCGGAAAAAATAACTTGTTGAGAGGTGTCTGAACGGGAGCAATTTTCTGGAAGTGTTGGATAGTGGCTCCCAGATCCTGAGTGAGTCCGAGATGAATTGAAGTGGAAGGAATAATAGACTGCGAGTCAGGAGTTTGGGGATGCTGAGCCAAAAAACTTCGGGACAAAGAATCAGCCTTAACATTTTTTGCACCTGGACGAAATGTGATGATGAACCTAAATCTGGTGAAGAATAGGGCCCAGCGAGCCTGCCTGGGATTCAGAGTTTTTGCAGTCTGAATATATTGGAGTTTTTTATGGTCTGTGAAGATGGTAATGGTGTGTGCAGCCCCCTCCAACCAATGTCGCCATTCCTCCAATGCCAACTTAACAGCCAATAGTTCACGGTTTCCGACGTCATAATTACATTCCGCTGGCAGAAATTTTCTCGAGAAAAATGCACAAGGATGTAGTTTTTTACTCTGTGAGTCTTTCTGAGAGAGGATGGCACCAGCACCGACATCCGAAGCATCCACCTCCACAATAAACGGAAGTCCTGGGTCAGGGTATCTAAGGACTGGGGCGGAAATGAAAGCAGCTTTGAGAGCTGAAAAACTCGCCAGTGCTTCTGCGGACCACTCCGCTGGGTTTGCTCCTTTTCGAGTGAGGGCAGTGATAGGAGCCACTAACGAGGAGAATGAGCCAATAAACCTACGGTAATAATTGGCGAAGCCAAGGAATCTTTGGATCGCCTTTAAGTTAGTAGGTAGGACCCAATCCTGGATTGCCTGCACCTTGGCGGGATCCATAGCGAATCCTGATGAGGAGATGATATAACCCAGGAATGCCACTGTGGACACCTCAAATTCGCATTTCTCCCGTTTTGCGTACAGATGATGTCCACGCAATCTCAATAAAACCTGGTGGACGTGCTGACTATGCTGAGATAGGGATTCAGAATAAATTAAGATGTCATCCAAATAAACAACCACTGTTTTTCCCAAGAACTCACGTAATACATCGTTAATCAGACCCTGAAAGACTGCCGGAGCGTTGCACAAACCGAATGGCATTACGAGATATTCGTAATGTCCCGAGTGGGTAATAAAGGCAGTCTTCCACTCATCCCCCTTCCTGATTCAGGTAAGATTGTAGGCCCCTCGGAGGTCAATTTTAGAGAATACAGTAGCTGTCTTTAATTGATCGAACAGAACAGAGATCAAGGGTAACGGATACATATTCTTAATCGTGATACTATTTAGTCCACGGAAATCGATGCAAGGCCTCAGGCTGCCATCTTTTTTAGAAACGAAAAAACAACCTGCGCCAACCGGGGACTTAGAAGGGCGGATGAACCCTTTCTCCAGGTTTTCTTTTACGTATAATTCCATGGCCTGAGTTTCAGGAAGGGATAGTGAATATGAACGCCCTTTGGGCAACTTAGAACCGGGTACCAATTCAATGGCGCAGTCGTATTCCCGGTGTGGTGGAAGTGAATCAGCTTTCTTCTTGCAAAAGACATCACTGAAGTTCTGATAGGGTACCGGCAACAATTCTGGAGTAGGCTGCATAATTCTAAGAGGCAAGGTCAAGCAGGACGTAGAGCACCCGGGACTCCAACGGACAATCTCCCCTGTTTTCCAATCAATAAGAGGGTTATGACTGCGAAGCCATGGATACCCCAATATCAAAGGAGCAGAGGAACAAGAGATGAGATAAAAGGAGAGCTCCTCCGTATGGAGGACTCCTACAGACAACCGAATAATTGGAGTCCTGGCAAGAATCCTTCCCCCGGGCAAGGGGTTACCGTCCAAACCACATGTGGTGATGCTTGATCCTAACCTGATATGTGGAATATCAAGTGTCTGAGCCAAATGCATATCCAGGAAATTACCAGCCGCACCACTGTCAAGAAAAGCTTTCAGGTCCATGGATCTCTCACGGAAGGTTAGACGTCCAGGGACTAATAAGGAATTGTCTGAAGAGGTAATCTGAAGACCCAAGCGCACCTCTTCACCTGCACTTAGGCTTTGGAGTTTCCCGGCTTGCTGGGACATGAACGGACTAAGTGGCCTGGTTGACCACAATACATACACAAACCTAGTGAGCGTCTTCTGGAGCATTCCTCCGGAGGCAAGCGATAAGCGCCCAATTGCATAGGTTCAGAGGAATCGGGCAAAGTGTTATCAGAGCTTGTGAAAACGTCCATCGGAGCAGCGGACTCCCATTCAGCCTTTCTCTCTGATCCGACGATCAATTTTTATGACAAGTTGCATCAGGTTCTCCAGCGTGTCGGACATCGGATACTGAACTAAAGAATCCTTAATCTGCTCAGTAAGTCCTAAGCGAAATTGGCTTCGCAATGCTGGGTCGTTCCAGGCGCTATCAGTGGACCATCACCGAAATTCCGCACAATACTCTTCCGCTGAGCGATGTCCTTGCCTTAGCGTACGGAGATGAGCCTCAGCTGAGGCTACCCTGTCCGGGTCATCGTACAATAGCCCCAAAGCTTGAAAGAAGGCATCCACAGACTGTAAGGCTGGACTTGTGGGAGGCAAGGAGAAGGCCCAAGACTGCGGGTCGCCCTGGAGCAATGAGATGATGATCCCTACCCTCTGCTGTTCGGAACCAGAGGAACGTGGTTTCAGCCGGAAGTACAATTTGCAGCTCTCTTTGAAATTACGGAAGGCTGGCCTGCTTCCAGAGAATCGGTCAGGCAAATTCATTTTAGGCTCCGGTGTGTCACCAGCGGGAACTTGCTGGAGCTGCCGGTCTCTGGAAACCCCTTCTTGGATTGCCAGACGTTGGGATAAAGTCTGCACCACTTGGGAAACCGCCTGTATCTGGTTGGCCAGAATCTGGGCTGGAGACAGATTCGATTCTTCTCTGTCCATGGCCGTATGATACCAATCTTCCTTGGCCGGTTATAATGTTAGGAACTCCCAAGTCAGTACAGTGAAACTCGGGAACTACTCAGAAGGCCAGGTGTTCGCTGGAGCCCCTAGTGGTGGGGACAGACTGGGCTGCGGGCCGACCGAGGGTCGAGAAACATATAGTGACTTAAAGGAGTTCCCAGGAGTGGAGTGATTGGTGGACAGTAGTATAAGAAGAATCCTAGGTCAAAAGGTCACAGGCACAGATGCAATATCCAAGGGCAAGCAAAGGGTCAAACTCACAGGCAGAGAAGCAAAATCCGAATTCCAGGCAAAAGGTCAAGGTCAGAAGAGAAGGGTCACAGGTCCAATAACAAGCAGGGGTCAAAACACAGGTAGTCAAATCCAAGGTAGCAGGAACCAAAATGGATAGCACAAGCAGGCAGCAGAACTGAGGACAGAACGCTATAACCGGCAGTGAGGCTGCAGACCTCACTGCCCAAAATACCACAAACCACCAATCAGAGCCTAGCTCTGAGTCTCACACAGCCCCCTATGATAATTGCATTAATCAGCCCACAGGCTGTGTTAAATTACGCGCATGCGCCCGGCCACTAGTACCGCCGGGACGCAGCGCTATATTATCAGCGTCAGACCGTTGCCTTGGCAACGGCCGACCAGGAAGCGGAAGTGACGTCCCGGTCGTCAAGGTGACAGCCGGGACGCTAGCAGGACCAGGAGACGAGCCGCGGCGGCTCGTAACACACAGACTATAATTCGGTCCAGCAAAATCATACTTGCCAACTCTCCCTGAATGTCAGGGAGACTCCCTCACTCCCTGAACAGTCTGGCATTCTCCCTGATGCTGAGCCAGTACAAGAAGTGGTTGTCATCATGCAACACCATCTGTTGCATGATGACACAGTTCAGAAATTGTGTCCTATGTCCATGTATTGATGCCTATGGATTAGACCATTTTCATGGAGACCAAGATTTAATCAAAGATTGACAGGTAAGACAACATGACTTCAGTAATGGAGACAGAAATGTAAAAGACACTTCAGTCTCTAGAGATTCATTAGCTGCTTTTCTTTAATGCATAGTTGCCCTACTCTCCTGGAATGTCCGGGAGACTCCTGCATTTCTGGGAGACCTCCTGGGAGAGCAGGTCAACCTCCCGGTTCTCGCCCCAAGAATAGATAAGTGGCGGGGGCGGGGCTTAATGGCGCAAATATTGCATCATCTTAGCCCCACCCCCTGCTGTAATTGGTCAAAATTGTGACAATCGTTTAGGGGCGGTGCCAAAATGATGCGATTCATCAAGCCCTGCCCCCGCACGCCGACCTCCCCCGGGATATCCCTGAAGCCAATGAGGAAAAGTTGGCAAGTATTAGCAAAACATTATATTTGGGGCCACAGGCTACAATTCGGTCCAGGCAACAATCAGGTTAATAGGGGTCACAAGAAAGAGTCACATACTAAAAAGCAGACCACTGACCAGGAGCACAGAAATGCTAGCATGTAAATACTATAACTAACAACTACTCACAGACACAGCTAACTACTTAAGGTAGCAAGAACCAATGAGGAACAGCCACAGACAGGGGCGGATTGGGAACATAAAGTGGCCCTGGAAAAAAATCTTGATGTGGCCTCATGTGGGTGGGACCAAGTCAAGTGTAGGTAGGGCAAACAAAAAAAGAGGCGGGATTAATACAAAGTTGATTATGCCATCAGAGGGCTGAATATTGCTCATACCACCGTTGTCCCAACATTCCCACTCATGAGACAGAGCCCTAAATCAGTACTGTCCCGCTGAAACATATTCATGTTTATTTAATAACATGTTGCAGAGGAACTGCCAATATAGAAAAATACAGTTGACAGACTGTCCTGCTCTCTCCTACCTGTTCTTGTTGCTTTCCCTACCTGTGGTTATTGGTGTATCTTAATCAGTTGCTGCTTGTCTGGATCCTGGAATGCTGGGGGCCCTATTTGAAAAAAAAAAATAGTACATAAAATTTAGAAAACTCCAATAAGCTCCGGTTTAAATCAAAAGCACCCACATTTAATAAATAGGCTTCCCTCCAGCCCCAACATTAAAATGCTAGAATTCACATTTAATAAATAAACCTCTTTCCCTCCCTCCAAACAGCCCCAGCAATAAATTGACAGCATTTACATTTAATAAATATAACCATTTCCCACGACCATGTCGGCATTAAATAATTCATATTTAATAAATAGCCCTCTTCCCAAACTCACCCCCACCTTCAATAGCCCCCAAATCATCCCATCTTAAATAGTCCCCGCTATTAAATTTACCCTCCATCACTCCACAAACCAAATAGCACCCATTAATTAGCCACCACCTACCTCACACCCATATTACATTGCCACAAGCCCCCTTTGCCAACACACACCATTACCACAAGCCCCCTTTGCCAACACCCACCATTGCCATCAGCACCCCCTGCTGCCTTCACACACACATTGCCATCACCCTCTATGACCAATCCACCCCTGGCCACAGATCAGTGTCCAGATGGTATGATTGATCATGTAAAGACCTGAATTTTTGTTAACAGCCCAGCAAGGCAATTAACTCCTAAATGCTCAGAGAACAGTTAACCTGCCGTTCCTAACAGTAAATCATGTATATGACCTAATAATGTAATAATCTGCTACCACTATATTACATTTTCTTGCCCAGTATGTACTCATGCAATAAATCAGTGTGCTCTCATTTTCTGTCCTGTTGGGAAATACTCAAAACTTTCGGCATCTGTGACATACCTAAGCAAATAAATATTTTCATATGTGCACATTAGAGCTATTACTGTTGCTGACATTATTTGGATTTAATATTGTTTTACAGCCAAGACAACATTAGGACATATTTTGAAACAAAAACAGTGGAGAAATAAACCTGTGCTTGGTTAAACCCATATTATACATGGTACTAGAGATGCTCAGGCTCGGTTCCTCGGGAACCGAATACACCCGAACTTAGGGGATTCCGAAAAAGCGGAATAAAAAATGAGGCATTGTGATGTCCTCGGATATCGGATCTCACAAATTTTGGAATCTATAAATACCGCCCTCTACGGCGATCTAGCCCCATTTTTAGCATATTTTAGCAATTTTTCTAAAAAAATACAGATCCAAAACCAAAACACACGAGGGTGGTTTTGCCAAAACCAAAAGACGAAGCTAATCCAGATCCAAAACCAAAAACCAAAACCACTTCACGGGAGTCAGTGAGCATCTCTACATGGTACCTGCTGCATGGTAATATAAATGCCATATATGAATACAAAACAAAAAACAGTTGTTGTCACAGCAATTTGGGAGCTTAAAATGGCCCAGGAAAAATTCTGAAAGTGTTCTCATGTAGGTGGAGTCAAAACAAAGTAGGTGGGGTTAGTGCACTGTTAAAGCCCAATTAATAAGATTTTGAGCATGATTAATGAGACCCAGAATGTAAACAAAAGATTTCTATTAAGACACTGGGTGGATAGAGGGGTGCACACACGCAAACAGGGGGACAGAGGGGCAGACACAAAGAAATGTGGGGTCAGAGGAGGATAATGAAGCCAAGCAAAAAGCCACACAATCTAAAAGGTAGTGGAACGAACTCTGTTTCACAGCACAGACACAGTGCCCATGTGAGAGAGGTATTTGGCATTTATCCTAAATGCCTTCTCTAATAACTTAATGCTGCATGCATGACATTAACTAAGCTGAACTTTTTCAAATGGGTTTGCTGCTTGCTGAACAATACAATGAACTTTGACATTGCTCTGCGTATGGAAACATAGCATGAAGGACTTGTTTTACGGTTTTTAAGAAAGTTCTAATTGCACAATGTTAAATAGGGGAAATGTAAAGAATATTAATGTTTAGTGGGTGGTCACGGTTACACGGTTAAAGAAAGTATGCAGCGTGGGAACATGTTGCTTGAACATGTTGTCTTCAGAGACATACAAACACAAATGTGGGGATAGAGGCACAGGCACACACACACAAATAGAGCACAGATGAGCACACAAAAGGAGGGAATAAATAGGGGATAACAGTGACAGGGATACAGCCACAGACATAAACAGAAGGTAAAATAAACAGGAAAGGAAAACTAGAGTCAAGGGCAGGCAGAGGAGGAGAGGGGCTTACTTGGAGCAGATGCAGACCACCGCACTTTTAAAGAGGACGCCAGTGAGATTAGGAGAGGAATGAAAGGGAGGTAGACGTGGGTCATGAACATTCTTGCAGCACTTCTTTGTTACGATCTGCCTTGTTTCTTTGTGTGCATTTTACCCTGTGTTATGATTTGCCTTGTTACTCTGTGTGCATATTACCCTGCAGTACCTGTGATTCTCCAGAGGAGCTGCTGTTCAGCCGTTCCTACTATCAGGGGTTAACTAGCACTGCTAGTTAATTATCCACACCTGTCTGTGGCCTATATATGCCTGCCATTAGCAGAATCCTTTGCTGGTCATTGATGTTCCTAGCCTGCTCATGTGTCTCTCTGTTCCTGGATTACCTGCATGTTTCTGGCTGCTACTACAAACTGGTTTCAGTTAAGTCATCTGCTGCATTTCTTTATTATTTACTGCTTGTGTGCCAAGATCTGGAAATCCATTGTTCCATTGCAATTGATTTCATTTGTTTTCTCCCTGCAAACATGTCTGCTCTACAAATGGCTGAACAGTCTCTGCTACAATGTCTACAAACGGACATAATTCTGTTACGCTCTCAGCTGGCTCAATTTTCTGCTATACTTTTGGACCCACTCAGGAGACTATCAGAATCTGTTTCTCTGAAATCCAATACGGTTGATTTGCTTCAGCCAACTCTGTCTGCTGCTGAAACTGTGCTGCCAGCACCTATTAACAGTACTATGACAAATTTGCATTTAACTAACAACTACAGTGTAGCAAATGCCCAGTTCACAGGTGGTCCACGCCCCCACCTGACCGGAGCGATGGCGCAGAATCACCAACAAACTGTGTCTCTACTGTGCAAGTAATATACACTTCTTACAAGCCTGTCCTCTCCGCAGACCACGACAGCCTACCACACCATCTTCTGTTGTTACTTCTCCGCACACTGGATTTGTTTACACTTCACCTGTTCTGCTCCCTGGGATGAGACCCAATCTGCCAACCCCAGTTACCAGTCCTGAGCCGCCAGCTCCAGCCGCCTGTTCCGAGGCGCCAGCCTCTGTCTCCTGTCCCGAGGCGCCAGCCTCTGTCTCCTGTCCTGAGGCGCCAGCCTCTGTCTCCTGTCCTGAGGCGCCAGCCTCTGTCTCCTGTCCCGAGGCGCCAGCCTCTGTCTCCTGTCCCGAGGTGCTAGCCTTTGTCTCCTATCCCGAGGTGCCAGCCTCTGTCTCCTGTCCCGAGGTCACATCATCTGCCTCCAGCTCTGAGGTCACATCATCTGCCTCCAGCTCTGAGGTCACATCACTTGCCTCCAGCTTTGAGCCTGCTGCCACTGTGTCCGGTCCTGAGCCTGCTGCCACTGTGTCCGGTCCTGAGCCTGCTGCCACTGTGCTGCCCGGTTCAGAGTTTTCAGCCGCTGCCTCCAGTGCCAAGTCACAAGCTGCTGTCGTTGTTCCTGAGCTACAGTCTGCTCCAGAGGGGGCGCTGCCCTTACAGTCTGCTCCAGAGGGGGCGCTACCCTTACAGTCTGCTCCAGAGGGGGCGCTGCCCTTACAGTCTGCTCCAGAGAGGTCCCTGTCCCTCCAGTCTGCTCCAGAGAGGGCCCTGTCCCTCCAGTCTGCTCCAGAGAGGGCCCTGTCCCTCCAGTCTGCTCCAGAGAGGGCCCTGTCCCTCCAGTCTGCTCCAGAGAGGGCCCTGTCCCTCCAGTCTGCTCCAGAGAGGGCCCTGTCCCTCCAGTCTGCTCCAGAGAGGGCCCTGTCCCTCCAGTCTGCTCCAGAGAGGGCCCTGTCCCATGCGGTTCAGCCTGAGTTGCCAGTCCATGCGGTTCAGCCCGAGTTGCCAGTCCATGCGGTTCAGCCCGAGTTGCCAGTCCATGCGGTTCAGCCCGAGTTGCCAGTCCATGCGGTTCAGCCCGAGTTGCCAGTCTATGCGGTTCAGCCCGAGTTGCCAGTCTTTGCGGTTCAGCCCGAGTTGCCAGTCCATGGGGTTCAGCCCGAGTTGCCAGTCCATGCGGTTCAGCCCGAGTTGCCAGTCCATGCGGTTCAGCCCGAGTTGCCACTCTATGCGGTTCAGCCCGAGTTACCACTTGGTGCTGTCTGCTCTGCGGCTCTTCACAGTGCTGTCTGCTCTGCGGCTCCTCACAGTGCTGTCTGCTCTGCGGCTCCTCACAGTGCTGTCTGCTCTGCGGCTCCTCACAGTGCTGTCTGCTCTGCGGCTCCTCACAGTGCTGTCTGCTCTGCGGCTCCTCACAGTGCTGTCTGCTCTGTGGATCCTCACAGTGCTGTCTGCTCTGCGGCTCCTCACAGTGCTGTACAGTACGAGTGGTGTGCTCAATCTGGGCTATCAGTCCGATGTGCCCAGATTTCTGTCCCAGTCGGGGACTCCTGCTCTGCCGTCCCAGTCGGGGACTCCTGCTCTGCCGTCCCAGTCGGGGACTTATGCTCTGCCGTCCCAGTGAGGGATTCTCCAGAGATTGCTGTTCAACTTGAGGACTCCTCAGAGTTTCCTAGTGAGCCAGAATGCCCAGATGCCTCTTCCAAGTCATCAGATCCTCCTCCAGTCTTCTTTGATGGAGACATCAAACAGTTTATTTCACTTCTTCAGATTTCCATGAAACAGTTTCAAGACTCTCCAGATTACTTCGCCAACCAATTTAACCAAGTGGGTTCCATAATCATGAGTTTTAGAGGGGAGCCACAGACCTGGGCCTTCTCCCTTCTAAATTCTGATAACCCCATTATCCATAACACCATGGACTTTGTTAATGCTGTGTGCAAGAAGTACTCTCCATCAGCAGTTGATATTCCTGGTCATAGTTCTTCTGTTTCCATTCCGGCCTGTGTTTCAGCTCCTCTGCTTATTCACAAATCATCGATGTCCGTTGCTTTCATTGGTCAGCCTATATCTTCAAAAAAAAAAAAATCACAAACAACAAACCTTGGTTACCGTGTCGAAGTCAGCAAATTGGATAAAGTCATTTCAATTAAAGTCGAGCAAACTTGGTTGTCTTGGTCTGAAAAGATGCGTACGGTACGCTACGACGTACAAGGGCACGCTACGGCGTGAAAGGGCGTACGCATCCACTACACGTGGCAGCAACAGTAATTGGTCTTTTACCATACATTCGCACAAACACGCATACTTATAAAATAGTACACATTAATGGTAGTTGCAACACATAGTCTGTGTCGAAATATAGTAGTATTTATATGTTATATTAGAGTTACATGCATATTAGTGAAATATACGGAACAGGTTGAAGGAATCATATCATGAGTGGTATCATAATAAACCTCTTTCCATATCCTACTGTTTGATTCACTCTGCGAAGGAATCGCAGAGTGCATACACAAGTTATGAATGATAGGGAATTATGAACTACTTAAGACTAAGGAATCTTGGCGGGAAGAACTGAGCATACGCCCTGGAGAGGTGACCCCCTCCTTTGGATTCCTTAGGATGAACTAGCCAATGATTGACAACCCCTTGGACCTTCCTGAGACATGGACCAATAGATGCAAGCAATACCATCTTCATTGTATTACTGTATTTCATTGTGTATATAAGCAGCAGCTTCACATCCAGTGTTCAGAAATCTTGTCCCCAGACTTCAGGATTGAATGACTGCACTGGATCCAGAGCGCCTGCGATAAGTAACGGCTGTATTTATTATCACTTCGCTTGAGCATATTATTCTACTATTTGCGAATAAATCTTTGTGCGTTGGAAACACAAATCGAGGTTCGACAATCGTTATTGGTTAGCGACAATACGCACATAACAATTTGGGGGCTCGTGAGCTTTGGAGGTTTCGTTGCCGATGATACGCAAGACCAACGGATTTCGGTTCCGCAACAAAGGGTGGAGACGCGTCATATACAGGTAAGAACGCATTGGGTTCAAAAACTGAATTTTACTCTGTGTTGTGAAACCGAATGTCCGTTTTGCATTATCTAGGGCACGCCAACTAGTACCTAGGGACAATAGAGAAAACTGTTTCTTTTTACTGTCATTGTGCGTTTTAACTGTATTGCATTGCTTAGCGTATGTGTATTTCCTGCTGTGCATACGCAAACTTCCGGTAGATTTGCCACGTGGTTAAACAATCGTCTTGATAGTTATTATATGTGCATAATATAATTACTTGTGAAAACCTCTGGGACATTATTACTATTGTTGGGAATTCTTTTATTTTCTGCGCAGAAAAGGTGTATGTCGTGTGATTTGTTGACTTTAAATACACTAAGGTTTTATCTATTGCAAAATAGAGTGTCAGTTGCTGTTTGACGAGGCAGGTGCCCAACTGGTGTATGATATACAAGGCAGGTATACCGGGGGGCGGAAACTGAATTACCCTTGGGTGCGACGTGCACCCAAGGGTAATCGCATCACTTACGGATTAGCTTTAAGCGTTGCGATTGCACCGCACGGCAAGGAAAGCCGTGATTGTGACTTGGGAGTAACGGGGAGGAATTACGTTGGTAAGGCTGGTAATTGACTTTACCGGATGCTACCAGTTGTAATAAACTCAACAGATTTTTGTTGGAGAGTCAGGGGTGATCAGGAAGCTGATAACCCTTTAGTCCGCATTGATATTTCTGTATTAGGGGTCCTTGTTTAATACAAGAGGAATCGAGTGGACAAGGCTTGTAGCAAATACGTCCACGGGCCGGTAAAATATCTCTAGCGGTAGTGTTGAAAATTAGTGGCTGAATATTGTGATATTTCTGGGACCCTATAGTTCAATATGGGTGCTAAGCAAACGCTAGAGAAGGCCAAGGTACTGCCTAAGGAAGGTCCTATTGGTTCAGCGAGATTTCTCATGTGTAAGAAATATGGTGCATACGCAACTGTGTATTGCGACACGTGGGTCAAGATGACCAAAGGTTGTGATAGGCCTTTCCCAACAATAGGGAGTTTTAATGCAGAGGTACTAAATACTGTAAAAGATAAAGTATGGTTGATTACCTCAACGAAAGTGAGGAATAAACATAATGATTGTTTAAAATTGTGGCAAATGGAAGGTAACACGTGGCAGAGCAGCGAATGCAAAGCGGAAGTAGGCGTGGCTAAAAGCGTGCGCACAACAGAAGTAACCGTTGAGAAGCATGGCGAACTCAGCGCAAGCGCGCCCCCGCCACCTTATGTGGCGGGAGCGGTAAGTACAGCCGGTATTAAAACTGAGAAAAGAAAAAATGCTAAGTTGTATCCTGTTTTAAGCCAATTTAAATCAAGTGTATCTGAAGATGAAGATGAACCCACTGTGATTTCGGCCATTGCCCATGCCGTTAGTGTACTAGAGGCTCAGCGCAAGTATGAGAAAATGGCTGAGATAGGTGAGAGTAGCGTGATCACTAGGAGTGAAAGAGTTCTAAATCTAGAACCAGCAAATCCTGTAGTGTCCCCTGAAGTCAGTGTACCAGAGGGTGCGTACCCAGTCCGCACAATATCAGTTCCCAATGGGAAACCGGATAAGGATGGTGTAGTTCCTTTAAGAAATGTTACAATGCATTGTCCCTGGACTAGATCAGAATTACGTTCCATTATGACTGAATTCCCAGATCCTAGAAAGGAGTTAGCTAAATGTCAGAAATTTGTTAAAGACTTAGGAAATGCCCACGAACCAACCAATAAGGATTAGCATGTATTGTTGAGGGCGTGTCTTCCTCCCAATACTAACATACAAAAATGTATTGAAGATTGTTTGTTGGAGGAAGATGACACCTTGACTGATGAGATTAACCAAAAGAATATAGAAAGAATTGTCAAACACTTAGCCATATATTTTCCAGTAGTGGTAAATTGGAGTAAGATTTTCACCATAAAACAAAAAGACAGTGAAACTGCAGCGGATTATTTTGGTAGAGCTCTTGCATCAATGACACAGTTTACGGGGGTATCAGATATAAGGGAGAACCCACATCATAGGGAAGTAGCGGTAACAGTACTGATGGATGGTTTAAAGGAAAATCTAAAAACAAGAGTACAAACCTCAACCCCTGATTGGAGAGGCAGCACGGTAGATTCTCTTAGAGAAGTTGCTGTGAAACATGACAAAAATATCTTTAGGAAAAGGGAAGAAAAGAGTGACAAGTTGATGACGGTGAGTATACAGGCATTAGGGGGAATGCATACACGACCACCAGCATATAACCCACATAACTGGAAACGCAGAATGTTCAGATGTTACAATTGCAAAGAAGAAGGACATATGAGAAAAGATTGTACAAAGGGAAGGTATAATCCTAATGAAGGGTCACATAGATATGCTCCAAGGAGGGATTCACATAGACTAGAAGACTCACATTTACCCGCGCTTATTACAGCAGCAAATGCTGCGTGGGAAATCAATAGTCAGAGCTAGGGGTCAGGTCATACCTGTAGTCTACAGCCAGTGAGGTTAACTGAGAGTCAGAGTGAAGAACCAAAAATGATAGTTGACATAGCTGGTAGGAAACAAACTTTTCTTGTAGATACAGGGGCGGCCCGATCTGTGATAACCTCTCCTTTCAATCTACAGGTGACCAGTAAAACTATTACAGCTATGGCGGTAACGGGAAAAGTGTTACATTATCCTCTAACTAAACCCGCCGAAGTTACTATCGGGCCTCTGCATACTAAGCATTCGTTTCTCTTAGCTGCAGCGGCTCCTACTAACTTGCTAGGGAGAGACTTGTTATGTAAAATGGGATGTGTCATATACTGTACTTCTGATGGTGTGTTCTTAGATATACCGGAGAAGGTCGCACATGAGGTACAGGATATATTGGACACCCCTCAAAGGTTAATGTTACACTCTACTGTTATAGAACACAGTCCATCTCAAGTAAAGGGGATGTTGCTGGAAATACCAGGTTCCATATGGCCCAGAGATGGACAGGACACTGGACTGATGGCAAACGTAGCCCCTGTCATGGTCAATCTAAAAAGTGGTAGGATAGCTCCAAAAATCCCACAGTATCCATTAAAACCGGAGGTGGAACTAGGGGTATATCCTGTTATTGAGAGGCTGTTACAACAAGGGATTTTAATTCGTACAGCCAGTACAGCAAATAGTCCCATTTTCCCTGTGAAGAAGAATGGGGGGAGGGGCTATAGATTAGTCCACGATTTAAGGGGAATTAATAAAGTTGTTGAGAGCCAATTCCCCGTAGTGCCGAATCCAGCTGTCATCCTCATGCAGATTCCACCGTCTGCCAGTCATTTTACTGTCATTGATCTATGTTCTGCTTTCTTCTCAGTCCCTCTTCACCCTGACTGCCAATACCTTTTTGCATTCTCCTACAGGGGAGTGCAATACACATGGACCAGGCTACCCCAGGGGTTCATTGACAGCCCCAGTATTTTCTCCCAAGCCTTACATGACTGTTTGCAATTCTTTCAACCCCACAATGGGTCTGTTCTAATTCAACATGTGGACGATTTGTTGTTGTGCTCTGATTCTTTTATGTCATGTTTACATGATACTAAATTATTGTTGCTTCATCTTTCACAAACAGGGCACAAGGTGGCAAAGGATAAATTACAGCCATGTCAGACTAAGGTCAAATACTTAGGACACTGCCTCACTAAGGGGCTAAGACACCTGACAACCGACAGAATTGAGGCCATACAACACATGACTGCCGCAGAGCCAGAAGCAGATTCGTACTTTCTTGGGGATGTGTGGATACTGTAGATCCTGGATCCCAGGTTTTTCTATTCTGGCATTACCATTGCAGGAGCTAGTCTCTTCCTCAAAACCAGAACGTGTTGTACACACAGAAGAGTCAGAGCAAGTGTTCTTTAATCTTAAAGATAGTCTGACTAGAGCACCTGCATTGGGAATACCTGATTATGAAAAGCTTTTTGAGCTATTCTGTACAGAAGCTGATGGTTGTGCAGCAGGCATCCTCGCACAGAAACATGGTGACGCTAGCAGACCGGTAGCATATTACAGTGCACAATTAGACAATGTGGCAAGATCACTCCCAACATGTCTCAGAAGTGTAGCAGCAACGGCTCTTCTGGTAAGTAAGAGCGAGGATGTAGTATTAGGACATAATTCAACTATCTATACACCCCATGCTGGTTCAGCTCTGTTAAATTCAGCCCAAACCAGACATGTCTCTTCAGCTAGATTCACAAAGTGGGAACTAGCCCTGATGGCACCCTCAAACATCACCATCAAACGATGTAGCACCTTAAATCCAGCTACATACCTTCCGTATGTGTCTCTAGAGACACAAAGGGTGGGAGGTGAGGAGACCCTGGTTGATGATGAGTTAGGCAAGAATACTGACACGCATGACTGTATGGAACACCTGAATCAGACCTTTACTGCAAGGCCCGACATACGAGACACCCCCTTAGAAAATGTAGATTTTACGTTTTATACAGACAGAAGTTGCCATAGACAGACAGAGACAGGAGAGCTATGTACTGGTTACGCTGTGGTAGACGATCAGGATGTGGTAGAAGCTGAACCCCTTGGCCCTCCTCACTCAGCCCAGGTGGCGGAACTAGTAGCACTAAGGAGAGCGTGTGAATTGGCAGAGGGTAAATCAGCCAATATATATACTGACTCTAGGTACGCCTTCGGGGTAGTGCACGATTTTGGGGCCCTTTGGCGTCTTAGAAACTTTACGACAGCAGCAGGTACGCCAGTGGCACACTCACAACACATAAAAGAACTTCTGACAACGATACAGTTACCCAGAACAGTAGCCGTCATAAAGTGCAAAGCCCATACCTTTGAAGAAGACCCAGTGTCATTGGGCAACAACAGGGCAGACGAAGCTGCTAAATGGGCAGCAGGGCAACCTATGGCTGTATCGACGAGACTATGATAGTTTTTCAGACATTAGACATGCAGAAATTAATTGAAATGCAAGATTTGTGTTCCCTGCAGGAAAAGGCGGTCTGGAAGGCGAAGGGATGTGGTCAAGAGTCCTCAGGGCTCTGGAGGGATGGACAAGGTAAGCCTGTAGCTCCCCGAACATACTATCCAAGCCTGGCTGAAGCAGCACACGGTCTGACTCATCTGGGTAAAGAAGGTATGTGCAAACTGGTGAGAGCATACTGGTGTGCACCCGGATTTTCCTCTCAGGCTGGTAAGAAAGCAATGTCATGTCTTACTTGTTTGAGGAAAAATGTTGGGAAAACTATTCCAACTGAGCCATCCCACATCCCTCCTACAGACGGACCTTTTCAGGTAATACAAATTGACTATATCCAATTACCACCGTGCAGGAATTTAAAGTATGTGTTAGTGTGTATTGATGTGTTTTCCGGTTGGGTAGAAACATATCCGGCAGCCACCAATACTGCTGTGTTCACTGCAAAGAAAATTGTACAAGACTTTGTGTGTACGTTCGGTATCCCTAGAATCATTGAAAGTGATAGGGGTACCCATTTTACTGGTGATATCTTCCAAAATATGTGTAAACTCATGGGAATCGGTAGCAGACTTCACACCCCTTACCGATCACAAGCCAGTGGTAAGGTGGAGAGAGTAAACGGTACTATAAAGAACAAGCTTGGTAAGATAATGGCTGAAACTGGGTTGGCATGGCCTGAGGCTTTGCCATTAGTCCTCCATAGCATTCGGACCACTCCTAGACCTCCTCTTAATCTGTCCCCCTTTGAGATACTGTTCGGACGACAACCTCATTTGATCGTGAGTCCACAAGACGACTTGAAGTGTAATAATGAAGTGACTGTACAATATCTTATAAGAATGAGTAGACAGCTAAAATAACAACAACAAAAACTAAAAATGCTGTCACCTGGTATGCCAAAAATGAACTGTCATGATGTTGAACCTGGAGACTATGTTATGATCCGCAATTTCTTACGTTCAGGTTGTTTAACAGACCGTTGGGAAGGCCCGTACCAAGTGCTGCTGACCAGTACTACATCACTGAAGGTTGCAGAGAGAGACACTTGGGTCCATTCCACCCACTGCAGGAGAGTCCATAATCCGGAGAAAGTGCAAGATAAAACTAAGACCGACGACATAGAGCTGTCACTTGTGAGTCTGTACCGGGAGACCTAAAGCCTGCAGTCGAGACACCTGAACCAGAGACGTTGCCTCAGAACTATCTTTCCAGCGATGGAGTGGCGGTTTTTGTTTTTCTTTTGTTCCAGGATTTTCCTTGTTTTTACTCTTTCTAGGACATTCTATTTTTGTGAAAGAGGATGGAGGACGGAGGAAGGTTCTGGGAATGATGCGGATGAAATGGAGGCAGAAGAAAAGTTAATAGGATACTCAGAGCAGCCCATTATCAAACTTGGTCCAGGGGTTATGAAAAGGTCTGCTAGCTCAGGAACTCGGAGGCAGTGTGAGGGGCTATTGTCTGATGAGTATTGTATCTGCAAGTTCTGCGACTCCCTAGTTGAAGAGAGATGCATCCAACGATGCCAGTCCCCCAGTACTCTGAATATAGGCGGGCATCCTTTGGAGGATTATCACTCCCTGGTGGGTAAGGTGCTAAACCAAACCAAGTGTTGGGTGTGCTCTCAGGTGCCGCAAGGGCAGCATAATATAGGACTAGTGCCATTCCCTCTAAACATATCTGAAGTACTCGAATTCAGGGGTGGGAGGCCATAGACGGGAGGTACAATAACACTAGGTCCCCTAGTCTGACGCTTCGACAATACTCCATAGGCAGATCTTTGCTGTGCCTAAACATATCTCATGCAAAGCGCCTGGAGAATTGGGAGGCTGACCTATCAGATCAGACAATGGCTCGCCACACTCATTTTAGAGGGAGACTCACAAGGTCACTAGTAGGCAGGAATGTTGATGGAAGTCACAGATTAGGGCGTATAACCAAACATAAGAAGGTATCCATTGGAAAAGTCTCTACAGATAAATGTAAAAATGTCATTAATGCCGACCCGTGTCTAGAACAAATGGAGACACTGGGCATGGGTAGTTTTATCAAAACTCTGTGTGATATAATTCATGGCCAAACTGTTCCTTATGTTCTCCCTGATGATGTGTATTTTGTTTGTGGGAGGAAAGCTTATTCCTGGGTGACTCCGAGTTCCAAGGGCTTGTATTTCTTAGCTAAACTGGTTTCTGAAATCATGACTATTACTCATGAAGAAATGGTTGGTATTCACAAGACTACATCACCACCATACATACACACACAGTATGAACACCGTGGCAAGAGAAATATGATTCCTGGTGAGGAACCCACAGCTACGAAATTGATTAGTGAAACTGCTGGTTTCCAAGTTATGGTTGCTCTAGATCTCACCAGGACCGCTCGGGGAACATTAAACTTTAAATATATCCAAGACCTAGCTAAATTAATAGATAATATCTCTGAGATGTATGATGACACTTTCAGGTATACTGGAAGGGAGCTACAAGCGTACAAGAAGGAGTTGGTGCAACATAGACTGGTACTAAATTATCTCACCTCTATTACTGGTGGGTACTGTGTGACACTGGCCACCCAGTTCGGTGTCTAATAATACGGATGACCCTAAAGAGGTTATAGACTGGAAGATGGATGAAATTTTGCAGCTGAAATGGGAATTTCGAAAGAGCCATAATTCTTCGTTATATGAGGTCGGGGAAAAGGTGGCGGGTTGGTTCTAGTGGTTGAACCCTGTGAAATGGTTCTCCGGTCTGGGGGATTGGGTACAGGAAATGGTTGCTAGTGTAGGTAAGCTCCTTCTCCTTATACTGGGTGTCATCTTAGCAATTGGTTTAGTTGTCAAATGTGTTCCTACTGTGTTGAAGTGTGGAAAACGGTCTCATAGGAGTAACACTGAGAAAGAGACTGAAAGGGTGGTACCAGATACCGAGATCATGGTCTGTGAAGAAGTATTGTATAATCCTGAACTTGAAACGGTGATTGGGTGATAGTTTATTACACTATCAAAGGGTGGAGCTGTCGAGGTCAGCAAATTGGATAAAGTCATTTCAATTAAAGTCGAGCAAACTTGGTTGTCTTGGTCTGAAAAGATGCGTACGGTACGCTACGACGTACAAGGGCACGCTACGGCGTGAAAGGGCATACGCATCCACTACACGTGGCAGCAACAGTAATTGGTCTTTTACCATACATTCGCACAAACACGCATAAAATAGTACACATTAATGGTAGTTGCAACACATAGTCTGTTGTGTCGAAATATAGTAGTATTTATATGTTATATTAGAGTTACATGCATATTAGTGAAATATACGGAACAGGTTGAAGGAATATTATCATGAGTGGTATCATAATAAACCTCTTTACATATCCTACTGTTTGATTCACACTGCGAAGGAATCGCAGAGTGCATACACAAGTTATGAATGATAGGGAATTATGAACTACTTAAGACTAAGGAATCTTGGCGGGAAGAACCGAGCATACCCCCTGGAGAGGTGACCCCCTCCTTTGGATTCCTTAGGATGAACTAGCCAATGATTGACAACCCCTTGGACCTTCCTTAGACCTGGACCAATAGATGCAAGCTATACCATCTTCATTGTTTTACTGTATTTCATTGTGTATATAAGCAGCAGCTTCACATCCAGTGTTCAGACATCTTGTCCCCAGACTTCAGGATTGAATGACTGCACTGGATCCAGAGCACCTGTGATAAGTAACGGCTGTATTGATTATCACTTCGCTTGAGCATATTATTCTACTATTTGCGAATAAATCTTTGTGAGTTGGAAACACAAATCGAGGTTCGACAATCGTTATTGGTTAGCGACAATACGCACATAACAACCGGCTTCATGGGCATTTCACCATCTTCTCATAAAATTAACAGTCCTGTTCCGCCTCTAGGCTGGGACTCAGACTCTGAAAGCGAATTTTTGGAGGATACTAGAGAGTTAGTGGACGAACTTGACAATTCTTTCTGTGCTTTCGAAGAATTGGGCTTTGCCTGCACTCCATTGCAGAAGGACTCAATTATGTTGCCTAGAAAATCCCGCAAGAGGGGTAAGCAGAGGAAGAGAAAAGCCTAAAAGAGACTTTTTATGGAGCGTCTGGATTCCGCTCCTGTAAGGGGGGGATAATGTTACGATCTGCCTTGTTACTCTGTGTGCATATTACCCTGCAGTACCTGTGATTCTCCAGAGGAGCTGCTGTTCAGCCATTCCTACTATCAGGGGTTAACTAGCACTGCTAGTTAATTATCCACACCTGTCTGTGGCCTATATATGCCTGCCATTAGCAGAATCCTTTGCTGGTCATTGATGTTCCTAGCCTGCTCATGTGTCTCTCTGTTCCTGGATTACCTGCATGTTTCTGGCTGCTACTACAAACTGGTTTCAGTTAAGTCATCTGCTGCATTTCTTTATTATTTACTGCTTGTGTGCCAAGATCTGGAAATCCATTGTTCCATTCAGCCTGAACTGTTACTGTTTATTTTTGCCTTACCTGGACTATACTTTACTGCAATAAGCAGTTTAAACGTTTATTTCATGTGTCTGGCTCCATGGCTGTAATCAAGGAATTGGTTTTGAACAGAACCATAACGTTCTTCAGAGAAAGTATCTCTTTAGAAGACACCAGTGGCATACCTCCAAACATTTAGAATCCCAAAAGAGGG
Source organism: Mixophyes fleayi (assembly GCF_038048845.1). NCBI lineage: Eukaryota > Metazoa > Chordata > Amphibia > Anura > Limnodynastidae > Mixophyes > Mixophyes fleayi. The sequence goes on along the minus strand of NC_134403.1, from coordinate 116,064,841 downwards.
ACAAAATAAGCCCCACCACGTTCAAACCAAACTCCGCCCACAAATAGTACATTTCCTTAAAACTCCAAACACTTTCATGCTAAACCCCACCTTTTTGAAGTCTGCAAAGCGGGTTGTAATACCAAAATCTGGAAAGTTGGGAGGCATGTATAGGGGTACAGGGTATGTAGAAGGGGATACATTAGGAGTAGAGAATATAAGAATATATTTAGATGGGGTACAGGAGGATATAGCAGGACGTGGGATACATTAGAGGTACAGGACATATTTATTAGGTGTACAGTGGGTATAGTGGGGGGGTAGTGTGTACAGGGGCATATCGGGACAAACTGTAAGGTGGGCGGGACATCGGGACAGTTCACTGAAATCAGCACTGTCCCGCTGGATTCGGGACACTTGGAAGGCATGCAGTGGGAGCAGATGAGAAATGATAGGGAGATAAACGTGGGGGCGGGTATGCGCTTGCTCACAGAGGCTGCGGTGCCTGTCTAAATAGCTGCTCATTGGTTCTCTAAGGAAATAGGCAGCATGCAGACCAGCTTTTCCAGATACTGGCCCAAATAATTGAGCATAGGACAACTGCTGTCCCAAAGTGGCCATCACTACTGACCTGCTACTGACCCTCACAAACAAACACCCATTTTTCCCAAATTTATACAGATTTATACTGACCCACACAACATTACTTTCACTAGAAAAGCTAACATTTGTAAAAGAAATACATCAAACTTTTTTGGGTTCTGCTGCTAATAGTCATACAGCCAAAGCACACTGTTTTTCTCCACTAAATACTAGTTCAGAATAATGTCTAACTCATATAGTACTATATAAGGAAACAATGATCTGCAAAGTATTATATCCCACTGATCTCTGGAGAACTAAGCTGCATTAAAATAAACTCTAATTAATCAAAACTATTCTATTCTTTCCTCTGTCTCTTGCACCCTGTCTAACCCTGTAGTCTAGTTTAAATTGCGATTTTCATAGCAGAGCACTGCAGCTGACATCTTCCCAACATGTTGTTTGTTGTAAAATGGCAGATGAGGGGGGGTGTGGCCTGGCAGTCATCGAAGTCGGAGGCATCTACACTGAGCTCTGTTCTTGCAGTCCAGACATCCTTACCCATCCAAAGTTACAAAGTGCCCTTAGGGCTTACATCAACCAATCCATCAGTCTGGCAACCCCGAGAATGTCTCTGCCACCGACCTAATAATGCCAAGACTCTGAGCTTATCACCCAGTGCCCTCAAGGCGACCGTCAGTCACTCACCATTATCCCTGAAAAGGTGTCCCTCCAAGATACAGTACTCCTCCACACAACGTCTGATCTTCAACTGATAATATCGGCAAGTCACATCTCCTCCTCACTGTGCGGCTGCTGGAGGCGGCGCGGAGCTGCAATCAGATCCCTACTGGTGGCATCTAAATGGTGGTGACCCCGGTGAGTACTGAACCTCCCGTCCCTTGCTGGCAGTGGACTCACTCACTCTGCCTGTGGGCCCTGCCCGACAGAAAAGCATGACGTTTGCCTGGAAGTGCCGGTCGCCATTGCCAGCTGCATTTATGGTTCACATATGAGTCCTGAGAACGAGGAACACCGCATTGGAACTGTCCTGACTCCAATTGACCACCCAAAACAGACAGAGAGATTGCTGGGGTGATGCTCCAGAGCTGCCTGTAGAGGGTCGTTAAGAGATTGCAAACCCTTCCACTTGCCACACAAACACACTCCTACTATAGAAAACTATAATAAGAGTCTGTGAACTGCTCACCTATACAAGCCCCTGCATTGCAGGCAGTACCACCTAGTAGTGGCAGTTGGTAATCCCGGCCTCCATCTTTCCAATTACAAATGTCTTACAGCTATAGTTAGCAGCTAGTGAATCAGCAGAAAGTTGTAGCTAGAGAACCATCATCCAACGCATCTAAACCAGCATCAACCAAACGCACCAATAGACTTTACCGTCACAGGGGCTGTTATCCCTCAGCTGGGTTAGTAGGACCATAACTCTTCTATCGACTCTTTACCATGTGACGGTGAGACCGACCTGTGCTCCAACCTCATGGCTCCCTAGGCCAGTCTGCGGAGAATGTGACTAAAGGTAACTATATCTATATATAAATCTAGGCTGACTTTTCTAACTATGGTACAACAACTGCCTCCAATGGGAAAGGATAGGAGAGGCCCTGCAAAAAGGGACTCTGGAAAACCTGCAGATATTCCACAACATTCTGATCTCAGACAGTTTCTAGACCTCCACACCCTCCTCCGCCTCAGTTGCCTCGCCTGCGGCTTTCTCCCAACACTCTCCTGCATCTGATATATCCTATTCTGTTAACATGGCGACCCCTGATCCAGCTGCTCAAGCCGGCCAAGATCTTGGCGCGATACTGCAACTTATTAAGTTGCTTCCCACAAAAGAGGAACTTCTGACGAAAAAGGACTTCCAAGTTCTGGAGATCAGACTCCATGAGACTATTCGTAAGGAAGATGCCTATCTCCAGTCAGACTTCACCCTACAAGCCTCCAGATTGACAATAGTAGAGGCCCACAGGAAGGAATCGGACAACCATCAGAACAGGCTTCAGAAGGCATTGGAGAGGCAGGCACAGGAATTCCAAGTGCTCCACACCAGGGTTGACAACCTGGATAATAGGCTGCACAGAAACAACTAACGGATCCGCGGCATCCCTGAAGACATTTCTCTCTAAGATCTGGTCCCGATTCTCACAAAAATCTTTAACTTAATACTAGCATAGGACCCATCGGGGCTTATTCACTTAGACAGAGCCCACAGGGCCCTAAAACCACGGGTAGCCCAGTCTGATCGATGCACAAAAGGAGGCAATCATTCAAAAAGGGAGGAGCCTAGATGGAATTGACTATAATGGTCAGAAAATACACATTTTTCAGGACCTTTGTAAGGGAAGGAGTTGTCCCACTTGTCCCAACCAAGGGTCCTCTAAAGAGGCAGGAGGAAAAAGCGAGACTTGGACTTCCCAGCAGAGCAAATGTTCTTTTCAATAAGAGTTCTGCGGATGCAGTTGCAGACAAAGAAGGCGTGCAGCATGGTGTGGAAATCCGGGATCCCTTTCCCACCTTTGAGCGGCTCCTTGTACATGACCGCCCGCTTCACTCTGTCCATGTATTAGCTGTAGAATTACCACAGTTAACCAAGGAACGGGTGGCGTGATCAAATGAACCATAACTGATTTCATGATTCATTGTCAGTTTCACTGTACCAACTATGTGCTCAGGGTGATGGCGATCTCCTCGTCATCATCTTCCAAAGCTTAGTGTCACACGCCGGGCATTCGTTTCTATAACCGAAGCCCTGCATACTTACCTGCTCCTCGCTGACCCTTGCGCTCAGTCCGACCACCCGGCATCTTCTTTTCGGGTGTGCGCATGCGCAGACTCGATCCCCTTATGTCTTCTGCCTCTCACCTATTGGCTGCTCAATTTTGGCTCCAAAGTTTACAAGCCACTCCCCCCCCTGCAGCTCAGTGTCTGTTACCTGCTAGGTACTAGACGTGGCTCCATTGCTCCTGCTGTAACCTGTTGTCCGTAGAGCTGACCCTTCATCTCTTCTGCTGTAACCTGTTGTCCACAGAGCTGAAACTTTATCTCTCCTGCTGTAACCTGTTGTCCGCAGAGATTCATCTCTCCTGCTGTAAACTTTTGTCCGCAGAGCTGACACTTCACCTCTCCTGCTGTAATCTGTTGTCTGCAGAGCTGACACTTCATCGTGTACTTCGCCACCATCCCAGTGGTAATCAGTTGTCTGCAGATCTGACACTTCATCGTGTACTTCGCCACTATCCCAGTGGTAACCAGTTGTCCGCAGAGCTGACACTTCATCTCTCCTGTTGTAGCCTATTGTCCACAGAGCTGACACTTTAACTCTCCTGCTGTATGCTGTTGTCCGCAGAGCTGACACCTCATCTCTCCTGTTGTAACCTGTTGTCTGCAGAGCTGACACTTCATTGTGTACTTCGCCACTATCCCAGTGGTAACCAGTTGTCTGCAGAGCTGACACTTCATTGTGTACTTCACCACTATCCCAGTGGTAACCATTTGTCCGCAGAGCTGACACTTCATCTCTCCTGCTGTATGCTGTTGTCTGCAGACCTGACACTTCACCTCTCCTGCTGTAGTCTATTGTCAGCAGAGCTGACACTTCATCTATCCTGCTATAACCTGTTGTCCGCAGAATTGACACCTTCATCGTGTACTTCGCCACTATCCCAGTGCTAAACCTGTGGTCTGTAGAGCTGAAACTTCATTACTCCTGTTGTAACCTTTCATCTGCAGAGTCTCTCCTCTCTACATTCCACTATAGGTCTCGCCTGACACCTCCAGTAAGGGCCGCGACCTGCGGTGCAGACACAGCTAAAACCAAACCACCTTGCAGTGGTCCCCGGTGAATACCGTCTGCCCGTTAGACACCGCGCCTTGCTGGAAGTAGTGCTAAATTAGACAGATGTAGGATCCAATCCTTCTGAACCGTTACACTTAGTCTGCAGGGGGCAGTGACACACCCATTTGTTTTCTCAGGTCTCTTAGCTGTTCTTTAAACTTTAAAATGTATTGTCCTGCCTCAGGGCCTCCTTTGTATTATTCTTCTGAAGCGCAGTGTGTCTCTCGTGTACAAGCTCTCTTAAATCTGGGTCACGGTTTAACTTAAGTACAGCCTCCTCAACTGCGTCTATATATTGGTTTACACCTCTGTTCAATACAGCGTATTCCAACATGACAGATTCCATGTTGCCCACATGTTCCGTGTCACAGTTTGTCTGAAGCAGATCAATTGCCACTCCAGTTTTAATATCCATTCCCGTGTCTATATAAATTTGGCAGTTCTTCAGGGATGACAGGGAAGTATGCACAGAGGAGGAGGAGATTAAAGATGCAGCACGATCAGACAGGGTTTAATAATGTAGAGTTCATTGACAGCACTGTTAGGCTTAAGGCAGCTAAGCTATTATTAGCTTGTTTTGTGGGGGCCCAAACAAACCAAGCACTTCAGCCTGGAGATGGTCAAAATTGACTGCAAATGACCTGAAATTAGTGTTATTGAGGTTAATAATAATGTAGGGGAAAAAAAGAGCAAAATTGTGTAATTTTAGCAAAAACAAATAGGGATTTTAGGAAAAAATAGGGATCCAAAACCAAAACCAAAATCAAAACATGCAGGGGCGGTTTTGCCAAAACACGAAGTTAATCCAGATCCAAAACCAAAACCAAAACCAGAACACGGGGGTCAGTGAACATCTCTAGTATAAATGGGTAACAATATTCCTAGCGGCCACCGGTTGTTTGAAGTTGTCGGCAGCCGCTGGATGAAGGGGTTTTCATGTGTCAGCTGTGTACAGATTGATTCCTGCTTTAGTCACTATCTGATTATCTCTCTGTATGGACAACAGGCAGCAGAACAGGAGATCTCACTGCTGGGTCTGATCCTCCCACTATTACTACACTATTACTACATCCCCGTTGTACTCAGATAACAGGACTGTTAGATGACTGTGGGAGGAGATGAGGCAGTGTCACTGTGATGTGCCGCCCAGAGGATCTGTCTGCTGCACACTGTTGTCAGTGTAAATAAAGTTATTGCAGTGCCACTCCGCCCCCTCCCCATCATTCCTTTCTGTGAAGCTCCCATACAGCCTGCCTCTGAGAAGAAGGTGAGATCCCTGACTCTGAGGAGCGGTTTTGTGTCACCATTGACACTTGGGAGAGCCAGAGCCATAGTTTTAGCTCCGTGCAGATCCTGCTGTGCTGACCAGCCCAGAGAAAAACAATAGGTAAGCAAAATAAATCAAATATTAATTAAAACGTTTTTTCAAAAATTAGGAGAGTAGTTGGGTGGCAAAAAATTAAATGTAAAATAATTAGTTGGTACTGGATATCTCTGTTTATTTTGTATTTATGTAGTCTCTAAAAAAGCACAATTAGGTAATTTTTATATTCATAAACTATGATTTCTATTGTATTCGCATAGTTCACTCATTTATACTGTTGTACAAAAATACAGGTGTAGGCAAGGGCTTATATATATATATATATATATATATATATATATATATATATATATATATATATGTATATATGTATATATTATACCTTTTTTTTATTCCTTGCAGTGAAAGAAATTTGTATAGGCTGTATATTTAAGGCTTCCAGCTGCCCAGCAATACACAAGAACTATGTGGCTATAAATGGAAATCATATCTTAAATTATAATATATATTATTACATCAGAAAGTAATTTTAAATAATGTGCTGCTGTTCCTGCAGCAACTTGCCAATGTGCAGAAATGGAACCTGGACAGCATTGAGAGCATGCATCATCAGGCATCAGTGCGTCCTGACTGCAGCTTTGCCAGCCAGGAGAAGGTAAGAGTTGTTATTTTTATTTTACACTACACCTTGAACCATATTAATCACTCATTGGTTGTGGGCTGGGGCGAATTGGCCATAGGCCTTACTAGGAACTTTCCCGATAGGCCTGTTGTCTAATGGGGCCACTTGATTTGGTTTTGTTTTTTGTTTTTTTTTGGTTTGTGCATCGGTCTGGTTTTGTTTTTTTGTTTTTAAAACCAATGATCTCTTTTTATATGGGGGCAAAGAGCTGCTCTGCAGCCCAGAATCATCTGCGCAGACCCTGGACTAAAGGTAGGCGGCCCCTACAACTGCCAGGCTGTCTCTTATTGCAGGCCGGCAGAGCTCTTGCAATGAGCCTCGCAGGAGGGTATTAGTGGTAGTGGGGGGGAAGGGGGAAGGGGGAGGCTGGCTGAAACCTTGCCTAGGGCGCCTGGAGACCTTGCACCAGCCCTGGGTCTGAACTGAGCATGCGCACACCTGAGGGTAAATGTATCAAGCTGACAGTTTTTCGGCGGGTTTGAAAAATCAATCAGATTCTAGCTATCATTTATTTAGTACATTTTACAAAATGACTGCTAGAATCTGATTGGTTGCTATTGGTTGCTATAGGCAAGATCTCCACTTTTCAAACCCGCTGGAAAACTTTCAGCTTGATACATTTACCCCCTTTTCAAAACTTCCTGCATTCTATTGCCTATCAGTCCTGTCTATTTAAAGCACCTGCCTCCCTGGTGCCAGATCTTCAGGTCTCCTTACTTGTGAGGACGTCTCCTCCTCTGGCTCCTGTTTATTGCTTCCACCTCATTATTCTTTAGATTCATTAACCACTCTGCAGATCATTGTGCATCGCCTCTGATCCTGCTCCAGGGCTTCCAGCTCATCAGGACCTAAGCGCTTCACCATCCTGCAGCCTGTTGCTCTCCTGTATATTTCTGAATCACCTCCGCAGTCAAGACGCTGCTGCCACTCTGCAAATTGTTGTGCATCATCTCTGATCCTGCTCCAGGGCTGTCAGGCGCCGTCCCCGTTGTTCCCCTGCCACACGGGGACAGACGCCTGCTGAGTCTGGCCGGGGCGCTCTGTTGCCTAGCAACAGGCGCGCTGCGGCTTCTGCCGGACCTCTCTGTCGGGCGCATGCGCCCTGCTCCATCCCATCGCCTAGCAACGGGACGCTACCCCTGGACGCAGCGTGCCTCTCCTCTGGCTCCTCCAATCACTGCTCTGCTGCCTCTATTTAAACCTGGCTCTGACGCCATTAGGGTGCCAGAGTAACAGGTTTATGACTCCAGTGTTTCCCTGTGATTATTCCTGTTGTGATCCGGCTCTCCTGACCATTCTCCTGTCCTTTTGCTCTCCTGTGGTGACCCGGCTTGTCGACCATCAGTCTGTCCGCTGTCCCATATTATTCCTGCGATCTTGGCCTGTTTTACTATCTGTTTGGATTCTCCTTTTGTATCTTGCATTCCCGATTGGCTTGACCCGGACCGTGTGACTCTCCTTACCACTACACCGGCAGCTGGCTAGTAGGACCGCGTCCTGTGTGCCTTGTGCAGCGAAGTCCAAACCTCCTTGCGTGGGCCCCTGGCGAACACCAGGGGTACGTTAGACTTCGCACCTGTTAGTTCAGTAATGCTAATACCGGTTAGTGGCTCACTACGACTGAAGTCTTTGGCAAGACCTGACAAGGGCTTCCAGCTCATCAGGACCTCAGCGATATGACATTGCTGTATTATCACCTTTATCTCCTGTCCATCCATTTAGTCTCGCTCATTTCCCCCCTAGAGGACCGCAACCTGCGGTTAGAGAGCTGCAAAGTCCACATCCCCTTGCGCGAATCCCTGGTGCACACCTCTCTTCTGTTAAACTCTGCAGCTCTCTGGAGGTAGTATCCAACTGAGCAGACTTCGAGGTTTCCGGTACTGGTCTCCAAATGGATCCTGTAAAAGTGGAAGTAATCTTCAACTGGCCACTACCTAGTGGTCTTAAAGCTATTCAATGCTTCATCGGGTTTGCCAATTATTACCGCCAGTTTATTAAAGGATTCTCGTCCATCATCAGTCCTATTACGGCCTTAACTCGCAAGGGAGTCTGCTGTAAGTCATGGCCTCAAGACGCGGTTACGGCTTTCAAGACCCTTAAGGAGGTATTCATTTCTGCTCCCATTCTCAAACAACCTGATCAGAGGAGACCCTTTTTTCTCAAAGTAAATGTCTCCTCTGTGGGAATATGAACTATTCTGTCCCAAAAATCCTCATCTGGTTCCTTTGAGACATGTGGATTCCTCTCCAAAAAAATTTCCAGTTGTGAATTGAATTATGGGATTGGAGATAAGGAGCTCCTAGCTATCAAGATGGCACTTGAGAAACGGTGTTACCTTCTTGAGGACGCGTTATACCCCGTGACAGTAATGACCGACCACAAGAATCCAACTTACCTCCAGGAGGCACAATGTCTCAATCCCCGCCAGGCTCACTGTTCTCTTTTTTTTTCCCGTTTCCAACTCATCCTTACCTTTCGTCCTGGATCTAAAAATCTCAAAGCCGATGCCTTTTCCAGATCTTTTGACAATGCTGACTCCCAGGACAACAAAACCATTCTTAACCCCGTTCAAGTGGTGGCTCTTACCAATTCTACTACGGTCTCTCCTCCTCCTAGATGCTCCTTTGTAAACCCGCATCTGCGTCCCAAGTTGTTGTGCTGTGCACATGAATCTAAATTCGCAGGTCTTGCCGGCTACAAGAAGACTAAGGAATTCCTCTCCAGATACTACTGGTGGCCTTCCCTTGGTTCTGATGTACGCAAGTTCGTGTCGGCCTGTTGTGTATGTGCCCGCCACAAGACTCCCAGACAGAGTCCTCCTGCTCTTCTACTTCCTCTTCCGATTCCTGACTTTCCTTGGATCAGCATCACCATGGACTTTATTACCGATCTACCTCAAAGCCACGGCTACAATACCATCTGGGTCATGGTAGATCGATTCTCCAAGATGTCCCATTTTATTCCTTGTAAAGGTCTTCCCTCGACTCCCGAGCTCGCAAATCTGTTCCTAAAGAATGTGTTCCGTCTCCACGGGTGTCCTCAGGAAATAATCTACGATCGTTGAGTACAGTTCGTGGCTAAATTCTGAAGAGCCTTATGCACTAAACTTGGGATCAAACTTAAATTCTTGTCTGGTTATCACCCCCAGACTAATGGACAGACTGAAAGAGTAAGTACCAAGCCTCCTGGAGTGACCTTCTCTATTGGGCAGAATTTGCACATAACAATCTCTTACACTCCTCCTTGGGCTATTCTCCCTTTTTTTACTGTCTACGGAAGACATCCTACTCCTCCCCTCTTTTCAGAAGCTCTGGCATCAACAGTTCATGCAGCTGATTCCCTCATCCACAACTTTTCTCAAATCTGGGCCAAGACACAAGCAAAACTCTCTATGTCCGCTCTACGGTACAAAACGGCTGCTGATCGCCACTGAAGAAATTTACCTGTCCTGAAGGTAGGAGACCGCATTTGGCTTGCTACCCGCAACCTCAGACTCCGTGTTCCCTCCATGAAGTTGGCTCCCAGTTTCATCGGACCATTTGCTTTCTCTCAAATTATCAATCCAGTCTCCTATAAACTCACTTTACCTCCTTCCCTCAGAATCCACAACGCTTTCCACATCTCTCTGTTAAAACCTCTAGTCCTCAACAAATTCTTCAAAGAACCAGTCATCCCACCACCGATCAAAACCTCTCTGAGTGATGAATTTGAGGTAGAGAGAATCCTGAAGGTCCGCTCTGTTCGTGGCAACTCCCAGTATCTGGTACATTGGAAGGGCTACGGCCCTGAGGAGAGATCCTGGGTTCCTGAGGCTGATCTTCATGCTCCTCGTCTCCTTGCTAAATTTCTGGAAAGGGCTAACCCTTCGTTGAAGGAGAAGAAGGGAGGGGGTACTGTCATGCGCCGTCCCCGCTGTTCCCCTGCTATACGGGGACGGACCTTGCATTCCCGATTGGCTTGACCCGGACCGTCTGACTCTCCTTACAACTACACCGGCAACTGGCTAGTAGGACCGCGACATGCGTTCCCTGTGCAGCGAAGTCCAAACTTCCTTGTGGGGGTCCCTGGCGAACACCAGGGGTACGTTAGACTTCGCACCTGTTAGTTCAGTAGTGCTAATACCGGTTAGTGGCTCACTACGACTGAAGTCTTTGGCAAGACCTGACAAGGGCTTCCAGCTCATCAGGACTTCAGCGATATGACATTGCTGTATTATCACCTTTATCTCCTATCCATCCATTTAGTCTCGCTCATTTCCCCCCTAGAGGACCGCAACCTGCGGTTAGAGAGCTGCAAAGTCCACATCCCCTTGCGCGAATCCCTGGTGCACACCTCTCTTCTGTTAAACTCTGCAGCTCTCTGGAGGTAGTATCCAACTGAGCAGACTTCGAGGCCCATCCTGACTCTGAATTTGTGACACTAACCATTTATAACTCCCTAAAAGACTTTGTTCTCTTGTTCTTAAAGATGAGTACATTGTTGAAGAGAAGCTTCCTTTGGTGTTACACTCAGTAGACAGTCATTGAATATAAATGCTGAGTGACTGATATTTACAATTGCTGTTTACTGATTATTACTATCTTGTATAAGCAGTCACAGAGCAGATTTCCCCACGTTACCATGACTATGCTGCAAGAGGACACAGGTGTCCCATTATGAGTTGCTACCTTTCTGTTCCTTCCAATAATTGCATGCTATTTAATGCATGTGGATTTCTGCTGTGTCATTAGAAGTATTTTGTTTTGTTTTTTGTTTATTTATTTCTCTTTACTTCATTTAATCAAGAACCTCTTAGTCCATTTGTATCTCTGTACATCTGGGAGATAAATGTATCAAGGTCCGAATTTTTCAGCGTGTTAAAATCGTGGCAAATCGCAGGCGATAACCCGCGATTTTAGTCCAAAAGTTCTCAAATGTATTAAGCTGAGATTTTTATTTTGATCTTTAAAATCGCTGGTCATCTCCGGCGATTTGCTGCGATATCAAACACTCCCGTGTTTAGCAAACTCTCCTGTGTTGTAGCTGTGAGATTAGTAAACACATCACTGTTACACTGTGTGCCTATACAGCCGGAGCTCTGGCATCTGTCAAAACTGTTAAAAATAGATAGAAGTTTTTTTAAAAAAAAGCGTGGGGTCCCCCCTCTATTCACTATTAACCCTAGTGCTGCCATTCTACTGCTGGTTACGTGAAAATCGCGATTTTTTTTTTTTGCTGTTGTGGGAAACCCCTAATACTATAAATACTACAAATACGCAATGAACTAAGTTCATTGTGTATCGGAGCTTCTACATTGTAGAAGCTGTTTGCGGCGGCTCTCTTCATTCCTTTTTTTTTTTACACAAGCATGTTCCAGGTGGGATATTACAAATATGTGGCCCTCCTGGCTGAAGATAAGAAGACTTCAAGGCACAAGGGGGCCCTCCTGGCCCAGAAAAAATGAAGACTTCAAGCAACAAGGTGGGCTTTTTGCCCAAGAAGAAGAGAAGACATTTGAAGCAGGGACTTTGGATTTACAAATTCTTTTTGGACATTTGAAGCAGGACTTTTGGATGCAAATAATTTTTGGACATTTCAAGCCAGACTTTGGGAATCACAAATTTATTTTGGACTTGTTCAAGCCGGACTATTGGATACAAATTTATTTTGTTTTACAGCCATTTTAGGATTAAAAGCTGCTGACAACAGATGAAAACATCAGTGGTGAATATATTGGGGATTTATTATTTTTAATAAATATATGTGGTATAAATGAGGGTGTTTAGTGTCTTTATTGGGGTTTTATTATTTTATTAAATGTATGTGGTTTTAATGAGGGTGTGGTGGTTTATTTAACATTTTCTTTTGTGGAGCTACAGGTTCCAAACAGCTGTGGGTGTCAGGGCATGTTGACACTTGTGGTTCTCCAAATGCCAACATGCCCTGGCTGCCATGGGTATGCAGGTGCTTGTAGTTATATCTGTGCCACTGTGTTGCCCAACAAGAATTGTCATCTTAGCTGGATTCCATTTTCCATCACACCATAGTCTTACTTTTTCACTAATCTAAAATGGCTGTAAAGTTTTTTTGTTTTCCGTAATGAAATGGCAAAACTTTCAATCTTTATCTAATGCTTAAAATTATTTTGAGCTATATTGTAGACATTGTCTGCAATTCTAAATTCTGGAATTCCATAGGTGGCACACTGTAATTGGAGGTTATTAATTGTCAAACTGCTAGCAAATTTCTTAGCCATTCAACTTTAATGCACTTTCGATAGTACTACTGTATTTAAGTATGTTTATCAAAGGTTATTAAGTCTACTCCTAATTTCTGCCATGGTCTTTCTGTGTAATAGAGCCTTGGTTTATAGTTTTCTGTGAGTTGCAAACCTGCCAATTGTTTATCATATTCATAATGTTGGAAGATCTACCAGATGAAAAGAGTAAGTCCCTTCTTAATGTACTACAGCTTTCAAATCCAGGTGATCTTCGTTGCTGCACTCCAACATTTCCTTTTTATGGGACAATTATTCTGTCTCCTTTAAAAAGAACTAAATCTGCTTCTGTGAGCTCATCACTGGAGTTCCAGTAGTCCTATAATTCTTGTTAAATCTGATTTCTTCTCTTTGGCCAGCCATTTTGCACAGTAACCATGAGTTTTATTAGAATTTCCTCAACCCAGGTCTGCTTTTAAAAGATGGTTAGTTTGTCTCTTGACATAGTTAGATTTTTCAATAAGATGAGAACTTGTTACTCATTTCCTTATGAATAATCTTCCATGTTGTCACACGCCAAACCCGCAAGCGGGTACCGACGGACTTACCTGCATCATGAGGGCAATCTCTCCGGAAGGTGAAGTCGCGTCCTCCGATTGTGAGCGCCATCTTGCCTTCCTCTTCATTGGCTTTATATTTAAGACACCTGACATAGCTGTCAGGTGCCTGTTCTTTGTGCTCACTTTAGTGTGGTGTTAGGACCTGGCTCCCTGTGCTCCTGTATACTGCCCTGCTCATATATTTGTATTTGACTCCACGCTGAATCCGCAGACTATTTGCATTGGACTCCACGCTGAATATGCAGACATAGTATTGGACTCCACGCTGTTCCAGTGACTCTATAATCCGCTATTCAGTGTCCCCTCCTTGTGTACAGCCTACAGTTCAATGCTATTTTTCTCTCTCCTTTTCTCGATTGCAGACGCCCTCTTCTGGGCAGCCGGCGCGCGGCTGCGGTAATGTGACACAGAGGCGGGGAATATGAATTTCTTTCCCCTATATCTTGCAAGCTCTGACACAGGCAGTGTGTCAAGTTACAGCTTGGCATCTGGCTCTCCCTCTCTGTGTATCCTGTGCTGCTTCCTGGTGTTCCTCCATGTATGACCTTTGGCTTGTTAGATCACTGCTTCTGGATTACTCTCTGCCCATGCTCCTGTGTATCCGACCCGGTTATTCTTACTGACTACGCTACTGCCTGTGCTCCTGTGTATCCGACCCAGCTATTGATTCTGACTACTCTGCAGCCTGTGCTCCTATATATCCAACCTGGCTATTGATTCTGACCACTCTCCTGCCTGTGCTCCTGTGTATCCGACTCCGCTATTGATATTGACTTCTCTGCTGCATGTGCCTCTGTGTATCTGACCCGGATATTATTATTGTCCATTCCGCTGTCTGAGTATCAGCGTATCCGAATCCTGGACTCTCCTGAAGCTGGTATCTCTACAGTGTATCTGACCCGATGTTCCACTGAGACGTGATGGGACTCTTCGGTGTGTGCTGATCTATTTCAGCTAGATCTATTTATCCTGCCGTGCTTTACTGCTTCAGAGTCTGTTCTCTGGATCTCCCATGTACAGTCTCTCACCTATTACATCAGGGGGCTAACCCCGCGACCTGCGGGCCTCCGGCAGCAAAACCCATCCTGCCTTGCGGTGGTTCTTGGTGAAGACCGGGAGGTCCGTTAGACTGCGTGCCTTGGGAAGGCCTGTGATAACTCTGTCTAATAGGAGTCTCCCACGAGATGTAACACATAGTTCATGTCGTGTCTTTACTGGGTTTATTTTTTTTTTTCAAGAATGTTTCAGTTGGGATATACAAAATGGGGGTCCCCTGACCCAAAGAATGAAGACTTCAATCAAGATGGATTTACAAATGGGGGGTCTTCCTGACACGAAGATCCGAAGATTGTTTACAAGCATGGACATTTAGAATTACAAATATGGGGGTATATATGACCCGAAGATCAGAAGATTTTATTCAAGCATGGACTTCTGGATATACAAATATTTTGGGGACATCTTCATGGACTTTATTTTGGAATACTAATATTTGTGGACATGGTTTACAAGCATTTGTGGATTAAAAGCTGCTGACAAAAGAAGAAGACATCATATTGGTGAGTATATGGGGTTTCATTATTTTTAGTAAATAGATGTGGTGTTAAAGAGGGTGTGTTATGTATTTATTGGGGTTTTAATATTTTTATTCAAATGTTGTGGTTTAAAACAGGGTGTTGTGGTTTTTTAACATTTTTGTTTTAGAACTACAGGTCGCTGGCAGTCATTGGTGTCAGGCCATGTTGGCACTTGTGGTTCTCCAGTGGTGCTTGCAGTTCTACCGGCAGTTCTACAGGCATCAGCATGCCCAGACTGTTTAAGTCAGCCCGGCCTGGCTGGGACTTTTAGTTCCACTAACAAAAATGGTGTCTGGGTTTTTTTTTAACAATTTCATCGCCGTTATTACCCTACATCCACCATCCAGGGGTGGTTATTCCTAGAGAGGGGACGTTCATTTTTTTTGCAGACCCCACTCCCTAGGGAATCCAGCCCATCGCTGAACAGCCTGGGGTTTTATTGTCTTTATGGCAGGGGGATCCCTGCCGCGTGTCTCCCCTGCAATAATACTGTGCTGGTTACATGAAAATGGGGGACCCCACGCAGATTTTTCCCCGCTTTTCGCGCAACCAGCAGTAGTATCTGGCAGCACACAGGGTTAATAGTGCACGGAAGAGGGGACCCAATGGGTTGTTGTTTTTTTTTTAGACATTCATCTATTTTTAAACTTTAGACAGCCTCTGGGACCTGCAGCTGTTTAGGCAGGGCAATGTAACAGTGATGTGTTTGCTAATCTCGCATATAGGAAGCAGTGTGTTGTATCTGCCAATTTTTATTTGAAACTCTGTCGGGTTAGCAAAATCGGACTTTCATACATTTGGAGACTTGTATAGCTAAAGTGGACAGCGATTTGCTGCGAATTGGAAACCAGAGATTTTTTTAAAAAACTCATCTCCGGCAATTTTACATGAAATCTCAGGTAAATACATCAGCGAGTTTCAACTCTCCCGAGAAAATCGCGGGATTTTCAAAATCCCATCTTGATACATTTACCCCCAAGTGAATAAACAGACATCCAGGTATTGCAGAATAACAGCTATAAGGCAGATATAAGGTTTACCTCCATGTGACAAGATACAGATGAGTGGTAAATGCTTACTGAAAAGCAGGAACTGGCTAAGCAAGGATTTCCACAGGAACAGAGAAAAAGCAAGGCATTTAGTCCAAGGGTAAACAAACATTACAGGCACAAAAACATTAATGACCAGCAAATGAAACTGGGAGAGACAGGCATATATAGGAGACAATCAGGTGCGAATGATTAACATAATGCAGTTACTAACCCCTGGTAGTGTGCCAAAGAAGGTAGAATAGCATACCTGTTCTTCTACTCCATCTTCGCTCATATGTCTGCCCGGAGTTCTGAAGTATTGGTACTTTGTGTTTATTGCTCTGTACTATGTCACCCTGTATGGTCTCCTGTTTGCATTATGTACGGCGCTGCGGAAACCTTGTGGCGCCTAACAAATAAATGATATTATTATTATTATTATTATTATTATTATTATTATTATTAATAGCAGAACCTCTGGTGGTTCACAGGTACTCCAGGGTAACTATAATAATAAAGTACAATATATTCCCAGAGACAGGAGCTGCCGAGATGAAGCAGCATCCTGAGGCAGATCCTGATACATGTTAAGCAGCAGTGAAGTAGGGGGGAGGACAGGTGGTGTTAATAATGAAACGTCACTCTGAGATCGACTGAGGGTTCAGCAATCTGGGTGCATAGTATAACCGACACCAACACAAACCAAAATCAGCCGCTTAAGTCACCCTTGGGCTCTACAGTAATGTACAAACAAAAATACAACCCACATCTCTCCATGCAAATATACAACGCTATGTAACGACGATCATATGCGCACCAGAAAGAGGATAAAATCTACACTGAACTATAGTATTTTCCAGGTCAGAAGAGTTTTAGAGATGAAAGAGGCAGAGAGGAGACTATGAGTTGCAGCTGATGATTATGACAAATGAAAGGCACAGATCTGAAAGAAATTGTGTATAGTGTGTACACATAAATCGGCATGCTGAGCAGGACTTTTTCCCCCCTGTCATTAGTAAAATCACTTCAACTATCATATCATTAGAATTTTCCTGTAATGTGAACCCAGCCTTAGACAAGTTATTCTTAAATGTGACCAGGTGGAGTGTTTAATCAGGGATAAAAGAGAACAATGGGTCTGTCTTAAACAGCTATACTAACTGCAGATACTATCAACCTTTTCATGGTTAGCCAACAAGGTACCTTCCTAGGCACCTTCTCCACAGTGGCCCAGTGGTCCCCAACCACCATGTGAAGGACACTCATGGTTAAGTCTTATCATGTTCCCACGTATCACAAGCTGGCCACCACTAGCCCCACCATTGTGGGAATATTGAATGGGATAGACATGTGTTTTTGACAGAGTAGTGGATTAGTCACTAGGAACTGTGCTTCCATCAACTATGTATGCGGTATTCGTGGATTAGTGAGTAGGAACTGCACTTCTGTCACATGGGTATGCTGTGTTCATGGATTAGTGACTAAGAACTATGCTTCCGTAACATGTGTATGATGTGCCTGCAAGGAATCGCATCTGTCTGTTGATTGTATATCCACCTGTCTGTATGGCCATATACGGAATAAACTGCATCTTGGTTGCAACAATCTGCCTAGGTGATTTCAAAGAACCCACTAAAAGTTGTAGTCTTCACAATCGGTGGCAGCTACAATGGGATCACTAAGTGCTGGAGAAACCGTTAAGAGATTCAGACCAAGCACTGCAAGCTACTATATGCAGCCACCCGTGGACAACAAAGTTACTGAGGAATGGCACAGAGGAATTGGCCTCCTGTAAGCAGCCAGATGAGTGGGAGTATAATGATGTGGAGCTCTTGCCTGAAATGAGTTTGGAGGAGCTGGTTGTGGAGTGCCAGCTTCAAGGCGTCCCTTGGCATGATCTGACGAGAGGGGAAATCATGGAAGACCCAATACAATCATTTAGTGATTATCAGAGAAGGTTACCCCTACCTAGACCCACCATGAAACTGTGGGAACAGTTACAGTATGTGGAGGAGTGTTTAGAGGTGGCCAAGGATGAGGCCTCGGAGTGGGGGTTGTTTTATATCCGCTATGGGAATCCCAGTGCCATCAGGTAGATACTGAATGGTACCAAGCCCTGCCCCAGAGCTATTACCCTACATCTTTCTCTATGTTGATTTGGGAGACAAGGAATTGGCAAGTGAATCAGAGTCAGAGAGGAATTATGGAGGCTCTCGGATCCAGGATGTTACCCATGTGAGTACCAGTCCCACAGCCGGGAGTATGTCTGTAGACCCTGCCTGCAAATGCTTTTCACATCAGAGGGAATAGTAACTGTACAGCCTGCTTCCAACACTGTCACAGAGTTACAACCCTTCCGTTTTCCTTACGTTGATATGGAGCATGTGGAAGTCATCGCAGAGTAACAGCGACATGTCGAGGATGAAGCCCACCAATATCCTTCAGAGGAGAACAAACTATACCCAGCTACTGAGCCATTCATAGTGTTGTGTTTTGGGGAGAGGGAAGTGGTTTTGCGGGGGAAGACCCTGGCACATATCAGTCATCCTGCCAGCTTCTCTGCAGCCCAACAGGGAACAGAAGAAGGGAAGAGCTGAAACATAAAATGCCAGATCTCGCTACTTCCCTGAAACTACTCCCAGCCACCAACCCACTATTTCTTTGTTCTCAGGTAGGGTCCCCCAGAGCAAGTGGGAGAGGGGTGAGCATGTACAAGTGTGTTTTGGGCCAAAAGTTATTTGCTATCTGGGACATGTAATTGGGAATCCAGTGGAAGACTCAAAAACTGTGAACTGTTAATCAGACCCAAAAGCCGGTGCACTAGACTCTAAGTATCATATCCCTCAGTCCTTTTGACTCAGGTGGGATTATTGCACCAGTAAGTTTGTGTTGCCCAGACTAGGGATGAGCGCACTCGGATTTATGAAATCCGAGCCCACCCGAACGTTGCGGATCCGAGTCGGATCCGAGACAGATCCGGGTATTGGCGCCAAATTCAAAAGTGAAACTGAGGCTCTGACTCATAATCCCGTTGTCGGATCTCGCGATACTCGGATCCTATAAATTCCCCGCTAGTCGCCGCCATCTTCACTCGGGCATTGATCAGGGTAGAGGGAGGGTGTGTTAGGTGGTCCTCTGTGCTGTTTAGTTCTGTGCTGTGCTGTGCTGTGCTGTGCTGTGCTGTGCTGTGCTGTGCTGTGCTGTGTTCTGCAGTATCAGTCCAGTGGTGCTGTGTGCTGTGCTCTGTCCTTCTGAGGTCAGTGGTGCTGCTGGGTCCTGTGCTGTGTCCTGTTCAGTCCAGTGGTGCTGTGTCCTGTGCTCTGTGCTTCTAAGGGCATAGTTATTTCCCCAATATTCCCCTGTGTTTAAAAAAATAAAAAAAAGTTTTTTTTAAAAAATACCAAAAACGACTTTAATATTTTTTAATTACCACAAAATTTGCACAACCAATCCTGCAGTATAAGCCCATTGGTACTGCAATATTACCAAGTTCACACATTCAGCAGTAAAAGTCCAGTGGTACTGCAATATTACAAAGTTTACACATTCTGCAGTATCAGTCCAGTGGTGCTGTGTCCTGTGCTCTGTCCTGCTGAGTTCCGTAGTGCTGCTGGGTCCTGTGCCGTGTCCTGTTCAGTCCAGTGGTGCTGTGTCCTGTGCTCTGTGCTTCTAAGGGCATAGTTATTTCCCCATTATTTCCAAGTTTTTAAAAAATAAAAAAAAAGTAAAAAAAAATAAAAAATTTAAAATAAAAAAAAATATATAATAATTATAACCAAATTTGCAAAACCAATCCAGCATTATAAGTCCATTGGTACTGCAATATTACCAAGTTCACACATTCTGCAGTATCAGTCCAGTGGTGCTGTGTCCTGTGCTCTGTCCTGCTGAGTTCCGTAGTGCTGCTGGGTCCTGTGCCGTGTCCTGTTCAGTCCAGTGGTGCTGTGTCCTGTGCTCTGTGCTTCTAAGGGCATAGTTATTTCCCCACTATTCCCAAGTTTTTTAAAAATAAAAAAAAAGTAAAAAAAAATAAAAAATTTTAAAAAAAAATATATATAATAATTATAACCAAATTTGCAAAACCAATCCAGCAGTATAAGTCCATTGGTACTGCAATATTACCAAGTTCACACATTCTGCAGTATCTTGTGCTACATATAATGGAGACCAAAAATTTGGAGGATAAAGTAGGGAAAGATCAAGACCCACTTCCTCCTAATGCTGAAGCTGCTGCCACTAGTCATGACATAGACGATGAAATGCCATCAACGTCGTCTTCCAAGCCCGATGCCCAATCTCGTAGTACCGGGCATGTAAAATCCAAAAAGCCCAAGTTAAGAAAAAGTAGCAAAAAGAGAAACTTAAAATCATCTGAGGAGAAACGTAAAGTTGCCAATATGCCATTTACGACACGGAGTGGCAAGGAACGGCTTAGGCCCTGGCCCGTGTTCATGACTAGTGGTTCAGATTCACCCACGGATCTTAGCCCTCCTCCTCCTCCCCCCCCCCTACAAAAAATTGAAGAGAGTTATGCTGTCAGCAACAAAACAGCAAACAACTCTGCCTTCTAAAGAGAAATTATCACAAATCCCCAAGGCGAGTCCAAGGGTGTTGGTGGTTGTCAAGCCTGACCTTCCCATCACTGTACGGGAAGAGGTGGCTCGGGAGGAAGCTATTGATGATGTAGCTGGCGCTGTGGAGGAACTTGATGATGAGGATGGTGATGTGGTTATTGTAAATGAGGCACCAGGGGGGGAAACAGCTGATGTTCATGGGATGAAAAAGCCCATCGTCATGCCTGGTCAGAAGACCAAAAAATGCACCTCTTCGGTCTGGAGTTATTTTTATCCAAATCCAGACAACCAATGTATGGCAATATGTAGCTTATGTAAAGCTCAAATAAGCAGGGGTAAGGATCTTGCCCACCTAGGAACATCCTCCCTTATACGTCACCTGAATAACCTTCATAGTTCAGTGGTTAGTTCAGGAACTGGGGCTAGGACCCTCATCGGTACAGGGACACCTAAATCCCGTGGTCCAGTTGGATACACACCAGCAACACCCTCCTCGTCAACTTCCTCCACAATCTCCATCAGATTCAGTCCTGCAGCCCAAGTCAGCAGCCAGACTGAGTCCTCCTCAATACGGGATTCATCCGAGGAATCCTGCAGCGGTACGCCTACTACTGCCACTGCTGCTGTTGCTGCTGTTAGTCGGTCATCTTCCCAGAGGGGAAGTCGTAAGACCGCTAAGTCTTTCACAAAACAATTGACCGTCCAACAGTCGTTTGCCATGACCACCAAATACGATAGTAGTCACCCTATTGCAAAGCGTATAACTGCGGCTGTAACTGCAATGTTGGTGTTAGACGTGCGCCCGGTGTCCGCCATCAGTGGAGTGGGATTTAGAGGGTTGATGGAGGTATTGTGTCCCCGGTACCAAATCCCCTCGAGATTCCACTTCACTAGGCAGGCGATACCAAAAATGTACAGAGAAGTACGATCAAGTGTCCTCAGTGCTCTTAAAAATGCGGTTGTACCCACTGTCCACTTAACCACGGACATGTGGACAAGTGGTTCTGGGCAAACGAAGGACTATATGACTGTGACAGCCCACTGGGTAGATGCATCCCCTTCCGCAGCAACAGCAACAGCTGCATCAGTAGCAGCATCTACAAAATGGCTGCTCATGCAAAGGCAGGCAACATTGTGCATTACAGGCTTTAATAAGAGGCACAACGCTGACAACATATTAGAGAAAATGAGGGAAATTATCTCCCAGTGGCTTACCCCACTTAGACTCTCATGGGGATTTGTGGTGTCAGACAATGCCAGTAACATTGTGCGGGCATTAAATATGGGCAATTTCCAGCACGTCCCATGTTTTGCCCACACCATTAATTTGGTGGTGCAGCATTACCTCAAGAGTGACAGGGGTGTGCAGGAGATGCTTGCGGTGGCCCGCAAAATTGCTGGACACTTTCGGCATTCAGCCAGTGCCTACCGCAGACTAGAGGCACATCAAAAAAGCTTGAACCTGCCCTGCCATCACCTCAAACAAGAGGTTGTGACGCGCTGGAACTCCACCCTCTATATGCTGCAGAGGATGGAGGAGCAGCAAAAGGCCATTCAGGCCTACACAGCCACCTACGACATAGGCAAAGGAGTGGGGATGCGCCTCAGTCAAGCGCAGTGGAGACTGATTTCCGTGTTGTGCAAGGTTCTGCAGCCATTTGAACTTGCCACACGAGAAGTCAGTTCCGACACTGCCAGCTTGAGTCAGGTCATTCCCCTGATCAGGCTGTTGCAGAAGCAGCTGGAGAAAGTGAGGGAGGAGCTGGTAAGCCATTGCGATTACACCAAGCATGTAGCTCTTGTGGATGTAGCCCTTCGTACGCTTTGCCAGGATCCGAGGGTGGTCACTCTTTTAAAGTCAGAGGAATACATTCTGGCCACCGTGCTCGATCCTCGGTTTAAAGCGTATGTTGTGTCTCTGTTTCCGGCGGACACAAGTCTACAGCGGTGCAAAGACCTGCTGGTCAGGAGATTGTCCTCTGAAGAGGACCGTGACATGCCAACAGCTCCACCCTCATTTTCTTCCACATCTATGGCTGCGAGGAAAAAGCTCAGTTTTCCCAAAAGAGGCACTGGCGGGGATGCTGATAACATCTGGTCCGGACTGAAGGACCTGCCAACCATTGCAGACATGTCTACTCTCGCTGCATTGGATGCTGTCACAATAGAAAAAATTGTGGATGATTACTTTGCTGACACCATCCAAGTAGACATGTCAGACAGTCCATATTGTTACTGGCAGGAAAAAAAGGCAGTTTGGAAGCCCCTGTACAAACTGGCTCTATTTTACCTGAGTTGTCCCCCCTCCAGTGTGTACTCGGAAAGAGTTTTTAGTGCAGCGGGGAACCTGGTCAGTGAGCGGCGAAGGAGGTTGCTTCCTCACAACGTTGAAAAAATGATGTTTATAAAAATGAATAATCAATTCCTCAATGAAGTACAGCACTGCCCTCCAGATACTACAGAGGGACCTGTGGTTGTGGAGTCCAGCGGGGACGAATTGATAATGTGTGATGAGGAGGAAGTACACACTGTAGGGGGAGAGGAATCAGAGGTTGAGGATGAGGACGACATCTTGCCTCAGTAGAGCCTGTTTAGTCTGTACAGGGAGAGATGAATAGCTTTTTTGGTGTGGGGGCCCAAACAAACCAATCATTTCAGCCAAAGTTGTTTGGTAGGCCCTGTCGCTGAAATGATTGGTTTGTTAAAGTGTGCATGTCCTATTTCAACAACATAAGGGTGGGTGTGAGGGCCCAAGGACAATTCCATCTTGGAACTTTTTTTTTTGCATTATATGACCAAGCAACAGTCGTTTGCCATGTTCAAAAAGTAAAACCAAATGTAAAAAAATTCAAGAAATTAAACCAAAAGTAAAATGCCGTGTCATAATTTAAAACAAGAGGTATTGACGTGCTCTAAAACTACTGTATTGTTGTTTATATTTTATAAACACTACACTTGAAAGCTTGAGTCTTTCAATAGAAAAGTAACTGTCCATTGCACGAATATTTGCAACAGGGACAATTTTAGGGTTAAGAAAGTCAACTAATAATAACACTTCGACGCTGTGTGTCTTTATAAACACTACACTTGGAAGTTGGAGGAGGTATTGTGGCCCCGGCACCAAATTTACTACCGGGGACACTCCACTGTGCAGTCCATATTTAGGTGTATCAGATATTAAACAACGGTGACAGTTGATGCCCAATTTTTTAATTATATTGTGGCCTCATTATGTAACCCCCTGTCACTGTGTGTAGTGTGGGGTGCAAAGGGTACACAGTGCACCTCCTTCTCAAGCCCTGGCTAGCTGATGGGCATGGGTGTAAATGATCAGGGGGTCCCTGCACATGCAGGTGTTTCTTTGTAGTTAGTGGGACACAGGTAATGTCACTTTGGTGCAGTGTAATAGAAGTCACAATAATTTGGGCGCCAGACCATCTCTATAACAAACTGAACTTTTATTTACACTCTTCCTCCAGCACGATAATCATAATGGTTGCAGAATATATACATCTCCTTACTCTCTCCAGCACAGTTATTAATGAGAAATACGAATATGGTTGCAAATATCTTATCACTCCTCCTGCACAGTTCTTAATGTTATCCAGATGTTAAATAACATAATTTACATGTCTCTTGCACTCCATACTCACTGCAGATCACCCTTTCTGCAGGGGCACATGCATGGATGCTAATAGGCAGGCAGCCTCTCCTCCATGCAGCTCTGACACACTCTGTGTACCTCTCAACTGCAGCTCATCCCTCCTCTGCGGGGATAATGTCTCCTGTGCTCTGACACGTCACTCTGTGTACTCTCAGCCTCAGGATCTGACACTACAACTACCATGCCTCTTGTAGCAGCCCTCACTCCAGGGCCTCTTCCATGTGCAGTGTCCCCCTCTCTCTTGGGTTCACTATAGTGGCATGGAGTTCTCCCCCTCATCCAGGGCACACATTCCTTGCCCTGGCTCAGTCACCACGCTCAGACTTCCAGGCAATGCTGGGGGAGCCTGGGAGCTTCCACCCCAGGTCCCCAGCTACAACTCTCCTCTCCTGTGTCTTCTCTCTCTTTCTGACACTTTAAAGATCGTGCCTTTAAATGAAAAAGTCAGTCTTCATTGCACGACTATGTGCAACAGGGACATTTTTTTGGGTTTACAAAGTCAAACAATAACACTTCGACCCTGTCTGTCTGGGGTCTCTCAATGACGAATTGTCTGTACCATGTTTGGAGGAGGTATTGTGGCCCCGGTATCAAATTGGGTACCGGGGCCACCCCACTATGCAGTCCAGATACTTGTTTGGTGGAATTCAGACACGTGGAGGGTTTTTTAATTATATTGTGGCCTCGGTACCAAATTGTGTACCGGGGCCACCCCACTACGCAGTCAAGATACTTGTTTGGTGGAATTCAGACCAGTTTAGGGTTTTATTATTATATTGTGTGGACCACTCTATCTATACCACACTACAACTCTATACCACTCTATTTCCTACTTTAATTCTATTTCATACTTTAATTCTATTTCCTACTTTACTTCTATTACTAATTAATTACCATAAAGAGGAACAAAATAAACCAATTTTACCAAAAGTATAATATGACTTAGACTTACAAACACTACACTTTAAAGATCGTGCCTTTAAATGAAAAAGTCAGTCTTCATTGCACGACTATGTGCAACAGGGACATTTTTTTGGGTTTACAAAGTCAAACAATAACACTTCGACCCTGTCTGTCTGGGGTCTCTCAATGACGAATTGTCTGTACCATGTTTGGAGGAGGTATTGTGGCCCCGGTATCAAATTGGGTACCGGGGCCACCCCACTATGCAGTCCAGATACTTGTTTGGTGGAATTCAGACACGTGGAGGGTTTTTTAATTATATTGTGGCCTCGGTACCAAATTGTGTACCGGGGCCACCCCACTACGCAGTCAAGATAGATAGATGCGTATTGCGTATCATAGATAAAGTACATTCAGTGGTGTGGGGCAAATTGAAAAATATTCAAAATGCACTGACATTATCAAAAACAAGAGGTTGTCACACGCTAAAACTCCAACATGTATATGATGGAGAGGATGGAGGAGCAGCCGTATGTGTAGTGTAATGCAGATCTGTTGAAGGTTTTTTATATATTTTATTGTGGTGCCCAGTGCCCACTCCTCTACGCAGTCCAGGTACAATTATTGGTGCGAATCATAAAAGTTCAGGGTTTTTAAGATATTGTGGTGACCCACTCCTCTACGCAGTCCAGGTCCAATTATTGGTGCGAATCATAAAAGTTCAGGGTTTTTAATATATTGTGGTGACCCACTCCTCTACGCAGTCCAGGTACAATTATTGGTGCGAATCATAAAAGTTCAGGGTTTTTAAGATATTGTGGTGACCCACTCCTCTACGCAGTCCAGGTACAATTATTGGTGCGATTCATAAAAGTTCAGGGTTTTTAATATATTGTGGTGACCCACTCCTCTACGCAGTCCAGGTACAATTATTGGTGCGAATCATAAAAGTTCAGGGTTTTTAAGATATTGTGGTGACCCACTCCTCTACGCAGTCCAGGTCCAATTATTGGTGCGAATCATAAAAGTTCAGGGTTTTTAATATATTGTGGTGACCCACTCCTCTACGCAGTCCAGGTCCAATTATTGGTGCGAATCATAAAAGTTCAGGGTTTTTAATATATTGTGGTGACCCACTCCTCTACGCAGTCCAGGTACAATTATTGGTGCGAATCATAAAAGTTCAGGGTTTTTAATATATTGTGGTGACCCACTCCTCTACGCAGTCCAGGTCCAATTATTGGTGCGAATCATAAAAGTTCAGGGTTTTTAATATATTGTGGTGACCCACTCCTCTACGCAGTCCAGGTACATTTATTGGTGCGATTCATAAAAGTTCAGGGTTTTTAATATATATTGTGGTGACCCAATCCTCTACGCAGTCCAGGTACATTTATTGGTGCGATTCATAAAAGTTCAGGGTTTTTAATATATATTGTGGTGACCCACTCCTCTACGCAGTCCAGGTACAATTATTGGTGCGAATCATAAAAGTTCAGGGTTTTTAAGATATTGTGGTGACCCACTCCTCTACGCAGTCCAGGTACAATTATTGGTGCGATTCATAAAAGTTCAGGGTTTTTAATATATATTGTGGTGACCCACTCCTCTACGCAGTCCAGGTACAATTATTGGTGCGAATCATAAAAGTTCAGGGTTTTTAATATATTGTGGTGACCCACTCCTCTACGCAGTCCAGGTACAATTATTGGTGCGAATCATAAAAGTTCAGGGTTTTTAAGATATTGTGGTGACCCACTCCTCTACGCAGTCCAGAAAGATACCTCGTTGCAACGTTTTGGACTAATAACTATATTTTGAGGTGTTCAGAATACACTGTAAATTAGTGGAAATGCTTGTTATTGAATGTTATTGAGGTTAATAATAGCCTAGGAGTGAAAATAAGCCCAAAAACTTGATTTTTAAACTTTTTATGTTTTTTTCAAAAAAAATCCGAATCCAATACCTTAAATCCGAACCGAGACCTTTCGTCAAGTGTTTTGCGAGACAAATCCGAACCTCAAAAATAACGAAAATCCGGATCCAAAACACAAAACACGAGACCTCAAAAGTCGCCGGTGCACATCCCTAGCCCAGACACAGGGCTAGAAAAGCAGGGGAGAAATCAGGTTAATGAACTTTTATAGCCCTGGTCCTGCTTCTTCACTACCATTGGTAGTACTGCCTCTAAGCACAGGACTTTTGGTCCCCACTAGAGCCCACGTTATCCAGTGGTTCAATGGGGTTTTGTACTGTACATGTGTTTTGAAGTTGTATCGCGAATGTTGCTATATATTATGAATATACGGTATTTCAAAGTTGTGATATATCTCTAAGCTTATTGTTAACACAGTTATGTACTTGACAATATGTACTTAATACTTGGCTAGTATAAGTAACATGTTGTAGTTTAAATGTTAAAATCTGCCATTTACAATCTGCAAGAAGATATTGTCTAAACGCATTGACTTTCTATGAGGAAGGCACTATTGTATTAAGATTTTATCCTGTGTGTATTTATTAGAGATGTTCAGGCTCGGTTCCTTGAAAACCAAGCACACCCGAACTTCAGCGATCCGAGTACCGAGCCGAGCCAGCTCCATTTCACAGAAGGACACAGAAGGGGTAGCGCGATTCTTGGCAGTATCTAGGGCAGTTGGTCAGCGTCATAGCTAGAAAAGAAAGAGGAGGGGTAGCAGTGTTCTTCAAAGTCTCCAGTGACATTCAGGAGAGCTCCATTGCTAATTGTCATTGCTGAAATATATATAATAGGGCTGGCAATCTTGGTCTAGATCTGCAGTCACATTTACTGTGTTATCTAGTTAACACACCAACAGGAGAGCTCCATTGCTAATTGTCACTGCTGAAACAGAAATAATAGGGCTGGCAGTCTTGTTCTAAATCTGCAGTCACATTGTACTGTGTTATACATAGTTGCCAACATTGGCAGGCTAAGTTCCGGGAGGTCCGGGGGTCAGGTGTGTGTGTGGGGGCGGGGCTCGAAGAAGCGCGCCTTTAGCCCCGCCCCCAAAGCTGTCACCACTTTCCCCATCCAATAAAACAAGGGGGTGGGGCGGGGCCACAATGACGCGTCCGTGACGCAGATAAGCCCCGCCTCCCCCATTCAATTTCCACCGTCGCCCAGGAATCGGGAGAATTGCCCTCTCTCCCGGGAGCCCGGGAGACTGACGCAGATTTTGGGAGTCTCCCGGATATTTCGGGAGAGTTGGCAAGTATGGTGTTACATAGCTCACACACAAACTGGATAGATCCATCGCTCATTGCTAATTGTCATTGCTGACATAGCAATAATAGGGCTAGCAGTCTTGTTCTAAATCTGCAGTCACATTGTACTGTGCAATAGCTCACCCAGAAATATGAGAGCTGGCAGTGTTTAGTGCTGAAACAGAAATTCAAGTAGTCGGGCTGGCAGTGTTATTAAAAGTCTCCAGTCACATTTTACTGTGCCATAGCTCACTCAGAAACAGAAGAAGTGGCAGGGTTCAGTGCTGAAACAGAAATTGTATTAATAAGGCTGTCAGTTTTCTTAAAAGTCTCCAGTGATATTCTGCTGTGCCATAGCTCCTACAGAAGCAGGAGGGGTGGCAGTGTCCTTGTCACTCTCCAGTTTTCAGTTACATTGTTCTTGCCACTCTCCAGTCTCAGTCATGATGATACTAATCCCTCTACCTCATGTGCTAAACTCTATGTTCAAGTGCATAATGGTTTTAAGTATGGAAACCTAAATGTAAATAGAAAGCTTGTACTTTTTTAAAGAAAAACACACCTCTCTAATAAAAGTGAAAGTTTACTGTAGAAAAACATAAAATTGCCAACATGTCATTCTACCCAAAATATTACCAAGCATACCAGCATCAGCTAGCTCCCTTCTCTGTTATATCTCAGACCCTGCAATCTACATTGTCATCATATTCACCCTCATCAGTGTGTACATCATCTTCAAACAATACTAATTCATCCGCGCTGAAATCCACCATCACAGAAGTCTGTCTACTTTGATGTAATTGCCAGTAATGGTCTTCCTCATGGAATTTGTAGATCATTTTACAGAAGTGTTGTCACTATCTGTGGGCAAATCTTTTACACCAGACCAAATGTCAAAATGTTGTGCAGACTCATCTGCATCACCACTGGGTGTCTTGGGTGAGCTAAGTTTTTTCCTAGCAGCAATTCCAGAGAAACTGAAGGAGACATCATTGTGTCATGTACCACTTGAGCTGTCAGCTTGCTGACCAGGAGCTCATTGCATCTCTTGAGATCTGGGTCAGTTGGAAAGAAAGAGAAGACATAGCTCTTAAACCTAGCATCAAGCACAGTTGCCAAAATGTAATGATACGATTTCAAGATGTTGGTAACTCTTGGATCCTGGAGAAGCGAATAAGGTACTTACTCTACAAGTCCAACATAATTAGCAGAATTGCTTTGTTTCATTTCCTCCTACAATTTATCTAGCTGCTTTTCAAAAAGTCTAATTAGGGGAATCACTTGACTCAAGCTAACAAAAATGGCGTAACATGGATGAGGTTCCTAGATGGTTAAGGTCCCTATCTCTACTGACTGTGGCTTTACAATGCTACAAATGACTAGACAAATGTTGTCAGAATTTGTGCAAAAATAATTCCACACATAATAGGTGGATTTTTTGGTCTTATGCTCAGGCAGGACAATGGCCTTCTTCTTATCACTGGCAAGAACTGCTTCCACTGGTGCATGACTTGCCACAGTAGAGTTCATTAACAGCACTGTTTGCTTAGGTGCCTTTAGCCCATTGTTACTTGTTTTGTGGGGGCCCAAACAAACCAAGCACTTCAGACACAAAAGTGGCACTGCTTGTCGCTGGAGTGCTTGTTAAGCTGTACATGTCCTTTTCAATATCTTACATAAGGGTGGGTGGGAGGACAATTCCATCTTGCACCACTTTTTTTCAACCACTGCTGTGTAGCAATGTTTCCAAGATGTGCTATGAACTGCCATGTGTTTGTATCATTGCTCTGTCGCTTAGCATCCAGCCAGGTCGCTGCAGTCTTTGTTTGAAAGTGTATGAAAATAATATTGTGACCTGTGAGGTGGTCACAATTGACTGCAAATGACTTGAAATTAGTGTTATTGAGGAAAATAATAATGTAGGGGGGAAAAAAACAGCAAAATTATGTGATTTTAGCAACAAAAAAGTAGGGATTTTAAAAAAAAAAGTAGGGATCCAAAACCAAAACACGCAAGGGCGGTTTTGCCAAAACCAAAACCAAAACATGAAGTTAATCCAGATACAAAACCAAAACCAAAACACGGGGGTCAGTGAACATCTCTAATTGTTACCTTATAGATTTACTAGCTCCAAGCTCCTTTGTAAACAGACAAAGCGGTATATTTACTAAACTGTGGGTTTGAAAAAGTGGAAATGTTGCTTGTAGCAACCAATCAGATTCTAGCTGTCATTTTGTAGCATTTACTAAATAAATGACAGCAAGAATCTGATTGGTTGCTTTAGGTAACATCTCCACATTTTCAAACCCGCAGTTTAGTAATGTAGCCCTAAGTGTTTTTCCAGAGACCAGAGATTTAAATCAAAATGGTGTCTATATGTTCTTTTTCTTGTGGAAGCTTTTATTTCAACTTTCAGTAATAAATAGACATCTTAAAAGCTGAATTTATAAATGTTACTTGTAATACATTTTAAATGAGGAAGAAGATATATTTATTTGGTATCTCATGATGACCTCTGGTGGCTGCTGGCAATGCTTTGTAATAAATGCAGTTCTGTGCAGATACACTGCTAGAAAACCCTTTCCAACCTGTGTTCACCCGGAGGAGGTTCTGAATATTATTTTTTATTTTATTATTAGATTTCTTTTATTAGGCAACAGACAAATTGAATGAATTAGAATGAATGAATGAGGAATTTGGAAATGGAAAAGATGAAGTTTGCAAACATAAAAGCAAATATCCCGATATTGGGCATGCTCAAGTTCTCTTTAGGTGTGTACCGGTGTCTCTGTTTTTTTATCCATGTCATCAGCAGGCACCAAGAAGTTCACTTACTACACAGCACCATATTTGGTGTGCTAGTCCTTATAGCTCCTTTGATCTCTCATTTCTCAAATGGCTTCCATGTCTGCTTGTGATCCTGACATGTAGCTCATTTCCTGACTTTCAACCTGTGCACATTTACATTTGGGGGTAAATGTATCAAACTGCAACCAATCAGATTCTAGCTGTCATTTTGTACAATGTACTAAATAAATAACTAGAATCTGATTGGTTGCTATAGGCAACATCTCCACTTTTTCAAACTCGCAGCTAAATAAATTTACCCCTTGGTCTGTCTAATACCACGTTTTTTGTATCATTGCTTCAGTTCTGGTACTTCTTATGACAGCTGCTGCCTAGCGGGCTGAACCTGGTTGCAGCGATCTGTACGTGTTCATCATCTCCTTGTAGGGGTTCCTGGTGAAGACCAGACACTCATTTAGTGCTAGATTTACTAGGCTGCGGGTTTGAAAAAGTGGGGATGTTGCCTATAGCAACCAATCAGATTCTAGCTATCATTTTGTAGAAGGTACTAAATAAATGAAAGCTAGAATCTGATTGGTTGCTATAGGCAACATCCCCACTTTTTCAAACCCGCAGCTTAGTAAATATAGCCCTTAGACTCTATACCTTGGGTGACCAAGAGAAAGTCTCTGTCAGAACATTGGCTCTTATAGCCTGTGACATCTCACAGTTTTAAGTAGCTTTTGACAACTAAAGTAGTTTGAAAAAAGGTGTACTCACTTCCTCATATATTATCAAAAATTATTTTGGTCATAAAAAAAGGAATCCTAGGACAGGACAAAGTATTGTAGAATTCAATCAGTGACATTTACTGTAGAAGCCACCAGTTCTTGTTCTTTTTAAAATCATATTTTAATGTTTTTTATTGTACAAGATACTAGATAACATATATAATTCAGTTCATTGACTGACAGACCAGCGGGGAGAGGCTGTCTCAGCTCTTCTGCATTCTCTTTGCCTGTGATGATTGGTATTTGCTGCAGCACACCTAAAATTGCACATTATTATTCATCTTAACTTTCACAGATTTTTCATCCTTTCTCCTTGCTGTCAACAAGAAGTCTTTGATCTCTTCAATTTTGCAAGGCATTTTATAAGAGTGACCTGTCGGGAAACAGTCAAATCTATGCATGTTTCGTATCTAACACCCAAATAACAGCAAATTGAGCAATAACTAAACCAAAACTGAGGTTACCTTGGGTACAAAAGCCCATCTGCTGACTGCAACAGAGTCCAAGGATCGATGTGGATTCTTCACGCCAAACTATCCCCCAGCAGGTTTTTATAAGAAGACTGTGACTATGTACATCCACTGATATCAACAGAAATGAGCCCCATATGTTAAGCAGCAAGATTGATTATAAGAACTTTATACTCAATCTCTGAGTCTTACAATCTGCTTCATGAGAATGTAAGCTAAAACTGTCAACAGAATCCATGATCACAATACCTAGACATTCTGGCAGGGCAATGTTTAAAAGCTTATCTTACAACAAAGTCACCATGAAGCCACCAGGTTTGCAGGAACATCCGAAATGTAAAAAAACTGAACCCTGGTTTTGGCTATTAATATTGTCACATGATCTCTCATAATGGGCTTTTTGATGGGATGGACAAGTGACTTCATGCTGATGTATTTCAAGGCCTAATCAGTCTTTTCCTCAAAACCAACTGAGAGGAGTAGGGCTGAGAATGGACTCACATAGCTGTTAGTACTTGATGCAAACTTAACTGGTATTAAAGTAATTTTATCGTTTTCAAACAAGCATTGCCCAAGCAATTGTATTGTGTTTCTAACGCACAAAGTGATTTATTTTAGCAGATGCAAAGTTTAACAGTTCAATACATGATTATAATATAATACAGTACAGTACAGCCAATACCAAAAGATAAATACATACCGCTGCTATCGCATGCACTCGCTGCGCTCCCACGGGACCCAGTGCACAGTATATCTCTATGGAATACTGTGGTCAGAGTAGACTGAGGCTAGTGTGGGTGCAGCTATGATTATATATACATTCAGTGTTGCAGAGTGAACAATAGAGATGAGGTGGCTTGCTTCTATAGGTTCAGACTTCGGGTGGGTCCAGGGTAAACAGGTCATAGGCTAGTTCAAACAACCCCCTCAAAGGCTGAGGTCAACATTCCAGATAAATCTCCCGCCCAGAAACCAGTTACAATAAGTCCATTAGCATGTTACAGTCTGATATCAATCTGACAAGATATTGCCTAACATCAATAACTAGAGTATGCAATATGCTATCTCTTCGGCGATGGAACCGGACAACTGCTGATGAGTAGGGGATTAGAATGATATCAGACATGACACATTTCCTATACCCGAACCTTAAATAACACTGAAGTGTACATATAATCATATTATATAAACTAACAATAAACTAAATACTATCTGCTCATAAATTACTGTGTAACGGAACCAATATGAATTATATAAATAACTAAATGTAGTAATGCAAGTGTGTACGTGCGTATTTTACCTTGCGATCGCCGTATGCCACGTGCAATCGACCAATAAAACAATATTAACCAATATACTTTCGTTCATCCAATTATACGACTTCGACACTGGGATGAAAAGATTTCGCACATTCCAGTGTCCTGGGGTGAGAAGTTTAATGAGCACTCCAGGATCTTTGGATTTTGCTGTGGTTTGTCCTCGGTTCATGGGTTCCAAGATAACAACACTACTAGGCAACTGCTGACAATAACACAAGGACAAGACCAAAACATCCTGGGATAGGCAAAGTTCACCCTTGGAACAATGAGCTCAGAGTCAGGAAACAGGCCAAATTTGGGGCAACTTGTTAAGAGACGCTGTATTGCATAGGAAAGGGTTTAGGGCCTAGGTAAAGATGGGGAGCTTCCCATAGGCCTACTTAACCAGAAGGCTGCTACCCCCCTTCAAATTGCTATATTTATATATTTTTAATTTGAGCATTTTCAGTCAGCTCATTAGGCGATAGTGGAGTTGCTGGTAACGTTACAGAAGTTTAAGTTACCTATTGTACTATTGGAAACTCTACTCTTCATTGCCTGCTTAATGGACGTAATAATAAACTAAAAATGACCCCTATCACTCTGTGGGTTGGTTAACTTCACTCAGAGTTCATATCTTGGTATAATGTTTGTTCTCTTAGATATGCTATAGTCCTGGTCTTCCCCTGGTTGTTTCAACACAATCCACATATCAATTGGACCACCAAATTGTTGATTGGGAAGAATCTTGTCTTTCTCTTCCAGTTAGGCTGGCCACTACCATGTCTTTGTCTAATCCTGCTGCTTATCGTGACTTCAGTGACGTCTTCTGCAAAGAAGCCTCAGGTTCACTGCTACCCCACAGATCATGTCTGTGCCATAGACATCGCGCCAAACGCTAAATTACCTAAAGATTGATTACTCTTTCTTCCTCTGACCTCAGAGAGGCATACAACCTAATAAGTATTTGTCAAGGAGACAAATGGAAGACCGCCTTCAGTACTCATAGAGGTCATTACTAGTACTTAGTAATGCCCTTTGGGTGAAGCCTCAGCGTATTAGATGATCAATGGTGTCTTAAGAGATTTTTTGGGGGAACTCTATCATTTATTTGGATAATATCCTAATTTATTCATCTTCGTTTCCTCAGCATCTACAACATGTCTTTTCAGTCCTCCAGAAATTAAGAGAAAACAAATGATTTGCAAAACTGGAGAAGTGCGAGTCTGAGGTACCTCAGGCATCCTTTGAGTACATAATTTCAGCAAAATGGTTTACCTTGGATCCAGCCAAAGGTCAGGCCATTCAAGACTAATTTGAAAGCTTTCTTAAGTCAACCCTGTAGACAAGAAGTTACATCCATGTGCTTTATTTTCACAAAAGTACTCCTAAACTGAATTATGATAGGCAAACAGAAAATTGTTGACCACCAAATCGGCTTTTGAAGATTCAAGGCATTTGTTGGGCAGCACGGTGCCTCACTGGTTAGCACTTCTGCCTCATAGCGCTGGGGTTAAGAGTTCAATTCCCGACCATGGTCTTATCTGTGTGGAGTTTGTATGTTCTCCCTGTGTTTGCGTGGGTTTCCTCCAGGTGCTCCGGTTTCCTCCCACACTCAAAAAACATACTGGTAGGTTAATTGGCTGCTATCAAAAATTGACCCTAGTGTGTGTGTGTGTGTGTGTGTGTGTGTGTGTTAGGGAATTTAGGCTGTAAGCTCCAATGGGGCAGGGACTGATGTGAATTATATCTCTGTACAGCGTTGCGGAATCAGTGGTGCTATATAAATAAATGGTGGTGGTGTTGGTAGAGTTTACATGGACCAAGACAGGCTTGGTGGGCCCTTTTCTTTTCTAGATTCAATTTCACCATCATATATAGACTGGATTCCAAGAATTTGAAGGCTAATGCTCTTTCCAGAAGATTACTACAGCACTGCTCAAAACCAAAGCTTTATACTCCTAAGTACTACCTTTATATTTATTCAGGATAAGTACAACCTGTTCTATTATTTCATCTTTATAAGGTAATATATATCGAAAAGAAGTATTTAAAACGCCAAAAAATATAAAAACTGGCATTTTAACTAAGTTCAGATAAATGTCATGATTGGAGATTTTTTTTGTACAGAGGTCCAGCTAGACAGTTGCAGCAGGTGACATTTTAGATGCACCTGCTCAGCTGCAGTGCCACTGAAAATGATTTTAACATGTTGGCATATTTGCGGTGCTGGGAAGCAACTTTAGCTCTGTCATTCTTTAAAAAGCCAAATTGATCTTCCTAGTGAACTCCAATTAGCTGAAATCAACAAATGAACTATGCTGCTTTCTTTTAACCAGCAGCATCTATCTGTAATTTTGTTCCGAATGAGGGAACTTGCCATTGAATGAAGACCCATCACGGTATATATCAGTTGAACAGTTACATTTATAACATACCGGTAACTATCTCTCCAGAGCTCTACTTTTTGCTATGTCAGTTTGACTGGCTGCTTGGGTTCACTTTGTTCCTTCCTCCGCAGACAGGACTATTACCACTGTCTGGCATATTGGGGATACATTTATAAAAACAATGGGCAGTTTAGTTGCATTATTATTTATACAACTGTTTGCCACAACAGTTGCAAGACAGATCCAAAAAAATCATATGCTTTATAATTTTGTTGTGTTGTGTTCATTAATTCTGAAGGAAAATTCAATTTCAGAGGAAAAATAAAAATATGAATAAGTCACTAAAACTCACAAATAGACACTACATACATACAAAATAAATTATGGGACAGGACTCCAAAACAATTTGAAGCACATTTTTAACAATGTACATATCGACACTAAAAGGAAATCTCTTTTTGTAGCTTCCCAATTGCTGGAGTTCCAGAACAATGGTACACTGTCATTTTTGGTCCCAGAACAATGGCATAGTGAAACCTGCAATCCTACCTGTGAAAAACATCGAACACCACTGACCTATACCACACTTCTTAATATCTTAATATTTAAGACATTTGGAAAAGAAACATCACTGGTATATAAATATATATATATATATATATATATATATACACACACACACATATATATATATATATATAGATATGTTCAGGCTCGGTTCCCCGGAAACCGAACACACCCGAACTTAGGGGTACCAAGTACCGAACAGAGTCGGCTCGGTACTTTCGCGCTTTCTCAGATTCCAAAACGAGCCAAAACGTCATTGTGACGTCGTCGGATCTCGGGAGTTTTTGAATCTATAAATACCGCCCTCTGCAGCGATCTAGCGCCATTTGAGAGAGGGACACAGAAGGGGTAGCATAGAGTGTAGAGCAGTTAGGCAGGCAAAGTTAGAGAATTAAAAGAGGAGGGTGGTAGCAGTGTTAAAGAAAGTAATCAGTGACATTCAGGAGAGCTCCATAGCTCCAGTGTTAAATCTCATTGAAGAAAAATACAAATACTATTGCTGCTGGCAGGGTTGGTGTAATTTTGCAGTCCAATTCTACTGTGTTATATAGGTAACACACAAAAAGGAGAGCTGCGTTGGTAATTCTCATTGCATAAAAAGAAAAAAACTAGTGCTGTCAGGGTTGGTGTAATTCTGCAGTAAAATTCTACAGTGTTATATAGTTAACACAAAAATGAGAGTTGCGTTGCTAATTGTCATTGCTGAAATACAAATACTAGTCCTTGCTTGTTTTTCTTCTGAATTTGCACCAAAAAGTGTACAGTGTTATATACACCCAAAGACAAGAGCTCCATTGCTAATTGTCATTGCTGAAATACAAATACTAGTCCTTGCAGGCTTTTCTTCTGAATTTGCACCAAAAAGTGTAGGGTGTTATATACACACAAAGACAAGAGCTCCATTGCTAATTGTCATTGCTGAAATACAAATACTAGTCCTGATATGGATAATCAATTCACACAAAATGGAAGTTGAATAAAGAGCTGGTTATAAAATTAAGTTAGGTTAAGAATTAAGAAAACTACTTGCATAAATTATTCTTGTATAGACATATTGCTCAGGGTATGTCTACAAAAAGTGCTGAAGTAATATATCTAAAGGAAATGTGGCCTCCATAAATAAATAGGGAAGTTGTGGTATAATGAGACATTGACGTTAGCGCATGATAAGATGTGGCAAGATTAACTTGCATTAATGCCTATATCGGGGGGGGGGGGGGGGATATTGATAGTTCCTGATATGCGGAGTGATATTATTGGGCAAAAGTTTCATATGATGCTTTTTTATTTACGTATTAGTTTGTGGTTTTAAGAGATAAAAGGCTTGCAAAGGTATTGTAAAGTTACCATTATTCTATTTGAATTGCATGGTCTGTATTGCACATTTGCACATACATAAATAGAGAACATATTCTGAAGAGACTTCGTTTTTTATCAATTCTACAAAAGTCCTTATCAAGTCCTTGCAGGCTTTTCTTCTGAATTTGAACCAAAAAGTGTAGGGTGATATACACCCAAAGACAAGAGCTCCATTGCTAATTGTCATTGCTGAAATACAAATACTAGTCCTTGCAGGCTTTTCTTCTGAATTTATACCAAAAAGTGTAGGGTGTTATATACACCCAAAGACAAGAGCTCCATTGCTAATTGTCATTGCTGAAATACAAATACTAGTCCTTGCAGGCTTTTCTTCTGAATTTATACCAAAAAGTGTAGGGTGTTATATACACCCAAAGACAAGAGCTCCATTGCTAATTGTCATTGCTGAAATACAAACACTAGTCCTTGCTTGTTTTTCTTCTAAATTTGCACCAAAAAGTGTAGGGTGTTATATACACCTAAAGACATGAGCTCAATTGCTAATTGTCATTGCTGAAATACAAATACTAGTCCTTGCAGGCTTTTCTTCTGAATTTGCACCAAAAAGTGTAGGGTGTTATATACACACAAAGACAATGGGCAGCATGGTGGCTAAGTGGTTAACACTTCTTCCTTACAGCACTGGGGTCATGAGTTCAATTCCCGACCATGGCCTTATCTGTGTGGAGTTTGTATTTTCTCCCCGTGTTTGCGTGGGTTTCCTCCGGGTGCTCCGGGTTCCTCCCACAATCCAAAAACATGCTGGTCGGTTAATTGACTGCTAACAAATTGACCCTAATCTGTGTGTCTGTCTGTGTGTATGCTAGGGAATTTAGTCTGTAAGCTCCAATGGGGCAGGGACTGATGTGAGTTCTCTGTACAGCGCTGCAGAATTAGTAGCGCTATATAAATAGCTGATGATGAAAGACAAGAGCTCCATTGCTAATTGTCATTGTTGAAATACAAATACTAGTCCTTGCAGGCTTTTCTTCTGAATTGACACCAATAAGTGTTATCAAAATGGATTCACAGCAATACACAGAAGAGCAGAAGCACCAAGCAGCTGCTGTCACCAGTCATGATGATAGTAATCCCTGTACGTCATCTGGTAAAGCCTATGTAAAAGTACATAGTGTATTTTAGTCAGGCAAACAATAAAGTAAAAAAACACCTTTTACCTTGGTCAAGAAAAAAAGAGCTGTAATCCAGGCAAAGTTATCTGCAGAAAAAATTAAAATTGCCAACATGCCATTCTACACACGCAGTGGCAAAGAAAGAATGAGGCCTTCGCCTTTCTCTATGAGTGCGAGATCTGAAACTGTTACTGAGGCATCTTCTTGTAAGATCATTCGTGACCAAGCAAGACCTTGTCATTCGGACTTCAAAAGTGGTGCCCAAATAATTTTACATGTAAAAGCCAGGCTGGAAGAAAACAGTAAGTAAGCAGTAATTAGAGGAAAATGTATGTTCAGATTCAGAAATAGCGAACGAGGGCGCTAATGAGGATGTTGAGGCTGAGGATAAAGACAACAACATCTTGCCACAGTAGAGTTAATTAACAGCACTGTTACCTTAGGTGCCTTAAGGCCATTGTTACCTTGTTTTGAGGGGGCCCAAACAAACCAAGCACTTCAGCCACAAGGGGTGGCACTTTTGTGGCTGAAGTGCTTGGTTTGTTAAAGTGTGCATGTCCTTTTAAAGATCCAACATAAGGGTGGTTGGGGGGGCCCAGGGACAATTCCATCTTGCACAACTTTTCTTTTCTGTCACTGCTGTGTAGCAATGTGTCCTAGCTGTGCTACGAACTGCTGTGTGTTTGAGCCATTGCTCTGTCGCTTAGCATCCAGCCAGGCCGCTGCAGTATTTGTCCTTAAGTGTATGAAAATAATAATGTGACCTGTGAGGTGGTCAAAATTGACTGCAAATTACTTGAAATTAGTGTTAGTGAGGTTGATAATAATGTAGGATCAACAAAAGAGCAAAATTATGTGATTTTAGCATATTTTAGCAATTTTTCTAAAAAAAATACAGTTCGCACCCCATAGGGTTGAGAACGAAAATCTGCGATGTTGCGGTACCGTAGTAAGATACTTACCTGCGCAGCCGCGTGGTGCTGCAAATCCTGGACCTAACTGAATACCATGATTTCTCTGATGTTAATCATCTGATAAATAACAAAATGTGATGATAGATACTTTTGCTGGCATTTACACAGGCTTTTTGGCTCCTCCATCGCCTCTTAAATAGACCCCTAAATTCAATATAGTCATATTCACCTTACATATTAATATTGTGGAGAATATTCAATTAAAATTCGATGCTGCGATTACACGCGGCTGCGCCTATAAAGTGCCATTACGGTACCGCAACATCGCGGATTTCTGTGCGGAGCCCTAAGGTGTGTGCACCAGGACCCGTGCGGTCGCGCTTAATCATGGACGCAAACTCTAATTGAATATGTGGGGCATATTCAATTAGATTTTCGGTCCGCGAAGGCAATCCACGGTACCTCAATAAGGTGGATTTTTGTGCGCACCCCATAGGGGTGAAAATCCCCGTTATTGCGGTACAGTATTACCGTCAATACTGCGCACTTTTCACGGTAACGGAGTAGAAACCTAATTGTATATGCCCCTGTGAGTGTTAGTAGATGGCAATAAGTGAAGAGCCGGATGATGTGTGGTATGGTATTGCAGGAAGTGTTACTTTCCTTTTGCTATTTGAGATTACACATTACTGAAATATATTTTCCAGTGTTGTTACCAAATAGATCAAAAGCTTTGTCATTCATTTACATAGTAGCAAAATACAAATAACTGATACTCTAGTCTAGTCCCTGCAAACTACGGTTCTCTAACTGCATTAGGTTGCTGCGACTCATCATATCTCGACAATGAATAGGCATGCTGGGACTTGTAGTTTAACAGGAGCTGCCTATCAATAGCTTGCCTTCCTCTCTTCCCTAGACACCTATTGGTTTGACAGTTTACAGCGCCCCCACTAGTAGTTTATCTGAAAACGCGCATGCGCAGAGGTGCATACGTTGAGTGGCGCAAACGTGATGACGCAGGACATAATTCTAGTGTCGCGATTGCTGGTGGCCGCCATCTTAGAGCATAGGGGTCTGCGGTTCAAAAGTGAATCTGTTATTTAATGTTACCGTTACTGAGTGGGAAGTTATCACAGCCACCAGTACACGGATTTACAGTGTAGACATCAGCACGACGTCCTAATTAGGATCCGAGCCCAGGAGAACAGGCCGGACTCCCCGCCTCCCTGTGACTGCTCCCAGCTGCTCTCCGGCCCAGGAGAGACACGAACATGATAATTGAGGACTTCGAGGCGTTGAAACACTGGCTATCAAAGACCTTGGAACCTATGTGAGTCTGTGGCATCATGTAGTGTTGGTGTAGGGTTGTGTGCTCACATGTGGGGCAGCTGCTCTATCCAGACATGCAGTGATAACTACATGTGTAACTTGCTGTGTGTATACATAGTCACAACATAACTGTATCACTTCAACTTTACTCACAAGTATGTCTTGTAAACATTAGTGCAGTGAAATGCAGCGTGAATCAGTTTGCAGCCAAGTGTGCACTGTAGCCTTGTGGGAATAATACTATACATATCAGTCTGCTGAACTTGTTATCATAGTGTGGTCAGAGACTGCTTTTCACACTTTAGTTGGTTATTTCAATAGCAAATTAAGTTTAGTTAGATATTTTTAACAGCAAAGGAAATTGTTCAAAAACTCTAAAGTCAAGTGAAGAAAAAAAAAAAAAGCTGCATATCTGGTGTCAACTGATGTCTTGAGCCTGCTTGCTCTTGAATGACTGGAAACTGAATTTTTTTTATATCACGCAATGAGGGGAATTCGGTTGCCTGCAAGGTCCTGCCAGGAGTCTCTTTCATGCCTGGCTGTTCATATTGCTGCCCATTAATTTCTGCTCGTTTTCCTTTCATCTCTATGGGATACAAGGGGAAATGAGCGAAGGTTTTAGTAAAAACTGATGCAATTTGTCTCCACAGACTGTTCTGGTGACTCATTGAGTTCCCCCCATAGTTTCATTTGTTTACATGGTTTACAATTGTTATACATTAACAAAATAATATGTATTTAATAGACATTCTGTGTGGCATAATTTATAGATCTTTAATTATAAAATTAAATGAAAGTAAACCCTAAGTGTAAATCGAATTGATACTTCCCCTCCCTCCAGTCTGTCTGTTCCTTAATTATGCATAAATGTGCATATACATGTGCAGATCCAGCTATTTGACCCGAATAGCAAGTGCCTGGATCTGTCAGATTAGACCATACATATATGTGGCCCAATCACTGAATCTAGGTATCCAACTTTCAAGCTGGTTTAAACGTTGCACAGTTAGAACAGTCAGACAGTGACCATGCACACAGTCAGATGTTGTTGCCTGACTTCATTTAAGGTCCATCTCAATTGACTGCCCCTTTGGCCCCAATTATCCTGTGGTGCCACAAATTATAATTTGTTGTTAACCCGGGATATTGCCGGGGCACATGGCAGTATAGATAATCATCCCCTTGTAATATTAGCTAGTGACTTCAGTGTTAGCAGAACTCAGAAAATGGCAGCTGTTCTAAAATATGTAATGAGTTAGGGGGAAGAAGTCAGAGGAAAGGGACTACTAATAAACTTCTCAGTGGGAATTTGGGGGGGGGGGGGGGTGTTAGCATTAGGAAGCATTTTTAGTTTCTTATATGATTGGAGATACAGGAAGAAAAAACCTATTTGACTTTGAATTAGTGGCGATTGCTGGCGCATGATCAGTCACTGGAGCTCCTGCTGAACAACTTGCTACTGAACAGTCAGCATGGATATTGGCATGGTGTCTAGGCTGATGTCGGCATGGATATCACCCTAAGCAAACGGCAGAAGCCCATACTTCAGGTTTGTGATATTCATGAAATAATTGGAAGTGTAAGGCAAAACAGGCAAGCAACTGTAGACCAATTGCAAAAAACAGTTTGATATTCTATTCTGTGGAGTTTTCATCAAAGTCTGGTGCCAGTGCATAAATAGCTCATGACAATTAGCAATGATGTTTGAGTTTAATGGTGGCAAGAGCACCAGCAATGGCTGTATTGTTGTGGAGCAGATTTTTCTGGCATGGTTTGGGTGCAGTCCTTTCTTTAGCGTGCAGGATCAATTGTAATTACTCCTTAATCAGCGTTCTCCCCAGAAAATTTTGCCAGCCGAGTGGCGTTAAGCAATAGCCAGGTGGGGCAGTGTAATACTTTGCAATAATAATGAAAAGTGTTGGAGGCTTTTGCTGACACCTGCCAGTACTAGCCAGACTGGAGGTCAGTGGTCTAACACATACTTCTGGCTGTAGTGCTCACATAGTGCTTGTTAAAATAGGAGAAGAAACGGTTTATTCTATTATAATAGGACTCAGTTGGGCTCCAAGAGCCGGGTGGCGCACCTGGGGAATAGGTGCTGGGGAGAACACTGTTAATGGTACTGCGTGATCATCTTTAGTCCATGTTGCAGTATTTCTTTCCTTGATGAGTATGATCCTGATATTATTCGTATGTAGTGGCCTTTTTGGTCACTAGATCTAAACCCAATCAAGCATTTATGGAATTTTCTGGAACACCTGGAACAGTGTCTTTTTCACCACTAATGAGGAGTCAGTTGAGTGACTT
Source organism: Mixophyes fleayi (assembly GCF_038048845.1). Classification (NCBI taxonomy): domain Eukaryota; kingdom Metazoa; phylum Chordata; class Amphibia; order Anura; family Limnodynastidae; genus Mixophyes; species Mixophyes fleayi. The sequence goes on along the minus strand of NC_134403.1, from coordinate 116,021,277 downwards.
TTTGTCCCTTGTGCACAATTCCAGACATTGGTTGACTCCATGGTGCATATTTGTTATTTGCGGTGGTTTTATATTGAGTGATGCCTGTATGAACCCAGAAAAAGATGAAGGCATTTTCCACTTAATTGGTGGTATGTTCATTTGAAATTATTGTTATTATCTATGTCTCCTGTTTTTAGATTTATTAACAACTTCCGCTTCTCTGCAGCACCAGGTCCCATTGGTTTTGAAGGCTACGATGTTGGAATTGTTTATTAGGTTGCTAGGGGTGTATAGCTGCAGTACAACCTAAACTTGTGAACAGTTTCGGGTGGGGATGTGAGTGGGAAGACCAATTAGGAGTCACAGAATAAGTACTTTAATTAAAAACTCATCTTTCATTAATGATCGACCCCTTTTAAAAATGTACAGTCAGTCTTGCAGTGGAAGTGTTCTGATAATATTTCAATGATCTAAAGGTATATAATTAAGTTTGGGAGTTCTGCATAGGTAAATGTGTATTGCACCTTTTTACATTAAAATCAAAATGGTTTTTCTCTTTTTCATGATTATGTGGGAGACTGGGAAAATGCCAATTGTACCATTAACTGGTTTACAATCAATTTTAACTAAATTAGTGTATTGTATTTGACGTAGCTGATTATTTCCATCTTTTCTTATTTCCTGATTACAGTTGTGATGCTGACCCTTCAGCCCTTGCAAAATATGTTCTTGCGTTGGTAAAAAAAGATAAAAATGACAGAGAACTGAAGGCACTGTGCATAGACCAACTTGATGTTTTTCTTCAGAGAGGTAATTTTCCACAGTATTCTAGTGTGGTGTTCTTGTCTTTTATGCTGTAATTAATGTATAAATAACTTGAATTTCAAGAAAATATATTTGTAGGATAACTCCACTGGAAATTAAAAATGTTTTGGGTGATGTATACTAAGATAAGACACAAATATCTATTTACATTTTGTATCCTCATGCCGATTTAGCTGGTCCTTCTGAAGACTTCGGTGCCATGTTTATCTCCTAAGGCAGAACTGTTTCAACTGATTCAAGCAAACATTGTTGCCTCTGCCCTCACATTAATGGAAAGGAGAATAGACAACAGGGCAGCCATTTTTTTATATAATAAATCAGGCTTGTGGGTAGTATGATAGGAGTGCAGTGCTAGTCCTTTTGGAGCCTTTAAAGGGACAGTTGATTCAGAGTAAACTAAACGCCAAAAATAACTATTACCCTTATTTTTCTTTAAAATGAAATTGGTAGAATGGCACTTAATGTTTAAGCACTATGCTTTTGCACTGTAGTGTTTTATGCTTTCATTTTCTGTAATTGCTGGAATACATCTTTATACAGTGCATCCGGAAAGTATTCACAGCGCTTCACTTTTTTCACATTTTGTTATGTTACAGCCTTATTCCAAAATGGAATAAATTCCTTTTTTCTGCTTAATTTTTTTTGGAGATTTTTGCAAATTTATTAAAAATAAACTAAGAAATCATATGTATAAGTATTCACAGCCTTTGCCATGAAGCTCAAAATTGAGTTCAGGTACATCCCGTTTCCACTGATAATCCTTGAGATTAATTGGATTAATCCTACAGCTTAATTGGAGTCCATCTGCGGTAAATTCAGTTGATTGGATATGATTTGCAAAGGCACACACCTGTCTATATAAGGTCCCACAGTTGACAGTGCATGGCAGAGCAAAAATCAAGCATGAAGACAAATGTCTGTAGGCCTCCGAAACACGATTGTCTCGAGGCACAAATCTGGGGAAGGGCACAGAAAAATATCTGCTTCTTTGAAGGTCCCAATGAGCACAGTGGCCTCAATCATCCATAAATGAAAGGAGTTCAGACCCACCCGGACTCTTTCTAGAGCTGGCCGGCCGTCTAAACGGAGCGATCGGGGGAGAAGGGCCCTAGTCAGGGAGGTGACCAAGAACCCGATGGTCACTCTGTCAGAGCTAAAGCATTCCTCTGTGGAGAGAGGAGAACCTTCCAGAAGGACAACCATCTCTGCAGCAATCCACCAATCAGGCCTGTATGGTAGAGTGGCCAGACGGAAGCCACACCTTAATAAAAAGCACATGGCAGGTCGCCTGAAGTTTGCCAAAATGCACCTGAAGGACTCTCGGACCATGAGAAACAAAGTTTTCTGGTCTGATGAGACAAAGATTGAACTCTTTGGCGTGAATGCCAGGCGTCATGTTTGGAGGAAACCAGGCACCGCTCATCACTAGGCCAATACCATCCCTGAAGCATTGTGGTGGCAGCATCATGCTGTGGGTATGTTTTTCAGTGGCAGGAACTGGGAGACTAGTCAGGATAGAGGGAAAGATGAATGCAGCAATGTACAGAGACATCCTGGATGAAAACCTGCTCCAGAGCGCTCTTGACCTCAGACTGGGGCACGGTTCATCTTTCAGCAGGACAATGACCCTAAGCACACAACCAAGATATCAAAGGAGTGGCTTCAGGACAACTCTGTGAATGTCCTGACTTGAATCCGATTGAACATCTCTGGAGAGATGTGAAAATAGCTCTGCACCGACACTTCCCATCCAACCTGATGGAGCTTGAGGTGCTGCAAATAGGAATGGTCAAAACTGCCCAAAGATAGCTGTGCCAAGCTTGTGGCATCATATTCAAAAAGACTTGAGGCTGCAAAAATCTCCCCAAAAATTTTTTCACGTTGTCATTATGTAGTATTGTGTGTAGAATTTTGAGGGGAAAAAGGAATTTATTCCATATCGGAATAAGGCTGTAACATAACAAAATGTGGAAAAAGTGAAGCACTGTGAATACTTTCCGGATGCACTGTGATGTTGTGTTTTTGTATTCTGTATGTCCCCAGCCTATAATTAGGGTTTATGAGTGAGGTCTAGCTTGACATCATTCATTTCTATTCCCAGTTACTGTATGTTAATGTAGAATGCAGTCTCCAGGCAGATTACATTTTTAGTATATTACCCTTAAGTGCAACAACAGATCTGAAGTGTAGATAATTAACACTTATATAATACCAGTATATTTAGCTTTACAATTGAAACACCCATTAATGAATTAAGACAGGGTATTAAGAAAGTGTTAAAAGGGACCTACTGGCAAGCTTGCCATGCATAGTAAAAGGATGTCACAGACTGCATATTAGTTTGGCCAGATTACAATAGTAAAAAGTTCTTAGCGCATAATATTACCGTTGAATCTAATACCTAAACCTGCATTTGTTGGTTATCCAATGCAAGTGCAATGAAAAAATTTAATTTGTTTAAGCATTCATCTGGCTTTTGTCTAAGTCTGTTTGATTTGACCAAGGCATGTAGTTGCCCAATACTGTGTTTTTCATTTTTTTTTTTTTTAATGTAGGTGAATCAAAATCGGCATTGTTTAATAGATGCTGTATTTTAACAAATAATATTTTTGTTCTATTTTGTCTTTTAAGCTGATACTGAACTTAATTTCTTTTAACATATTTCAGAAACCCAAGGCTTTGTGGACAAATTATTTGAAGCTGTGAACTCAAAGAGTTACCTCCCACCCCCTGAGCCTACATCAACGGTCATTGTAAAAGAAGAAACTTTGGAGCACCCAGAAAAGGAAGTGAGGAAAGAAGAGGTATAAATTAAAAGTTTACTTGTATATTGTGCCATAATTCTTCAGCCACATACAACTGCACAGATATCTGAATAGATGACACATATACAGCTGTATAGCTTCTTCTATAATCCCATTTATGCATAAAATTGGCAATCTTCTGGACAACAGTGGGTATTTGAGTACTAATGAGTTTGAATGGCACATGAACAGGAACATGCTCATTATGGTTCTGAGAAACCATTGACAAGCTGAGTCCCTTGTCACAAACTTCTGCATACACAAAACTATTTTAACTTCAATAATTATTACATTTTTCAAGAGTTATGCGTATACAGAAAACAAAGGGGGGGGGGTGGACAAAATGGGGAACGGAGAGAAGGCTACATAGTGGGGTACGAACACAACAGTATGAGAACCACATTTCACCATACAGGTAAAGGTATTAGTCACCTTAGGAGAGTGAAGCCTCTCCTTTAAACACAAGCAGGATTCTTTGACTGTTCTATTTGGGAGGGGAGATTCAGTGAGCCTAGGTATTGGAGTGAAGCTGGGCTGTAGTGGGCCAGAGGGGCTTTGTCTCCTTCATTAACATAAACATGCCAATCAAACCATTTCATCATGAGAGACAAGAACGTAGTGGAGTAAGGCATTGTCTCCGGCTCGGCATCTCAAAGCTATATTGAACCTTAGACACTACTTTCTGGAGAGAAGGTGGGTGAGACCATTTCCAAAATTGGGCTTTAGAGACTTGAGGAACAAAAAACCTTACGGTTTAACATGTCCGATTAAGGTTTCTTATACACAATCTACAATGTAAGAAAACTATTGAAACTCTTCAACTCAGACTGCAAACAGCAATGAATTTACGAAATCAGGACTAAGAGGGATGGCTGTGGGGACTATCATCTGTGTATTCCAGTGAACACACAAATCTGTGGATTAACAGCTCCACCATTTTGAGAGTTACAGCAATCTCGCTCAATGATGGTGCTGAATCTGCAGCTAACCACAGGATGTGATGGCATATCATGTCTGTATTGCGCAAGTAACTCGTCCATTAAGGTTTCTGCCTTAATCGTCATAATCCTCTACTGATGCCAAACAGGCCTAGGTACACGGTATCAGTTGAGCGTATACTCGTTATATCGCTAGGATGAAAATAAGTGGGGAGAGGGGATACGCCGTTCTGGTACCATTTGTTATTGAAAAACTAGCAAGACAGGAAGTCATTGGTAAACACTTTAGCCGAAGGGCTAGAATATAGGGCACAGATTGCAATCAAGTGCTGACGCCTGAACCCAAACTGAAGAGGAACTTGCTCCATTTATCCCCAGTGGAGCCTTCTTGGCATCAAGCGAGAGGACGAGGAGCTCTGATTGGGACTCTAACCTGTTTAATGATATTAACAACCCATCTCATTTTATCTGAGGCTTGGTCCCGTTTATCAGAGCCCACCTGGTCAGAATTGATCAATGTCGAGATAACAAGATTAAACCTATTTGCAATAAGCTTGGCATATAATTTGTAGACATATGTCTATTAAGTAGGGCAATGGGCCTGTAATTCAAACATAATGCAGGATCCTTCCTGGGTTTATGTATGGTAACAAGTTGGGATTCTAACATTTCAGAGGGGAAAGACTCTTGTCCACCCCATCATTGAAAAGTTGTTTCGAGTATGGGAGTAAGCTCAGTTTGAAAGGTGATATAATAATCATTGGCGTATCCGTCCCGTCTCGGGGCCCCATCTCTTGGGATGTTTTTAATCACCACTTTTATCTCTGCTTGGGAACGTGTGGCATGGAGGCTGGAGGCAATGTCTGGGTCTAGCGTGGGCTGGTTGCGGTCACTAAGAAATCTATACCATCTGTGCTTGGGTGTTTGGTGATCGTCTTTTAGATTATAGAGTTTGGTATAGAATGTGGCAAACAGGTGGGGAATATTTTGAGGGTTAGAGATTTTCTGGCCCGCCTCGTCAAATAAATGTTTGATTCTGTTCTTGGTAAGTTGGCCTCTGAGTTTCCTGGCTAAAAGTTTGCCTGGTTCCCTGCGACATAAAACGTTTTTTTGAAGTTTGGTTAGGGTCTGTTGTGTTCGGGACATAGGTAATTTCTGAAGCTGGGCCTTAACTTGTGCAAGCTCGGTTTTAAGTTCAGTAAAAGGGTAGACCTTTTGTTCCGCAAATCTAATGATTGGAGTTTTGTTTCCAGCTCAGTCTGGATTTGGTGTTAGCCCGTTTGAATTGCCACGTCTCGTATTACCACTTGCAGGGGACACCAGAAGGTGAAAATGGCGGTATGCTCTGGGGATTTACTCTGGCAATAGAGGAGGAGAGCGTCTTTAGGAGCCAGTTTAGCTTCAAGGAGAGTTAATAATTAGGACGACATGTGCCAGAGCCTAGAGGATAAACATGTCTTTGCTAAACGCCATGCCCAGAGTAGGGGGTCATTGTCGGACCACTTAATTGGGAGGATTTCAATCTGGGCAGATGTCTGTAGTGTTAATTTGTCGTGAAGGATGAGGTCAATGCTGAAATAGGAATTGTGAACGGAGGAAAAATGGGTATAATACCTTCCGCCATGGTTAGAAATCCATCATGTGTTATACATGTTGTGCTCTGCGAAGTGTTTTGTGAAAGTTCTTGAAGGGCCAGAGGAGGCGGGAGAAGAGTGCTGCGCAGAAGACCTATCTAATCTTGAGTCTGCAACAATGTTTGTCTCACATGATAATTAGATTGCCTTCCTTTATCTCTATAGATTTCCCTAAACGCATCTTTCGGGAAGGGGATTTGGCAAAAGTTTGGGGAATAAAGTGACACCAGGGTCACCAACGTATTGTCTAAAAGGCCCGTCACAATCAAGTGTGACCGCTTTATCTGCGCTTGTATTCCTAAGTATAAAAAGTGACTCCGGAGCTAGAGTGACCCCATTACATTTGAGTGGCTCATTGGCTGTATAACAGGCTGGGTAGTGATTGTCCTGAAGGAAAGGAGGGGCAGAGGTCAGGAAATGGGTTTCCTGTATGGCAACCACATCTGCTTTAAGTTTGTAAAATTAAGCTAGCGCCAACTGCCTTTTATTTAGGGAATTTAGGCCCTGACCATTTTGTGAAAGGAATTTTACCATTTATACTGAGATAAGTACAGTAGATGTCTGTGTGCGTCTAATGAGACCACGTTGTATCAGGGGAGTGGCGAGTAGTAACACATCATAACAGTCCAAAATTGGAATGCATTAATCTTGAATCTCGTAACCAGAATTTATAAGCAAAAGTATCTAATGTGGTTGGGAATGACGATCTGCGTCTTCTTGGTCTCTGCAGAGCTTGAAAATGAGAGCTGAGAGATTTTTACAAAAACCTTGGGGCTAGAATAGCAGTATAAGGGGAACAGTCTTCTGGTAGTGAGTGTCTGTTCTTGCTGTCAGCTTTCAGCAAAGAGGGGTGCCTTATAAGGGGAGGTGATTGGGGTGCCCAGTACTGCGTCTGGTACTTGAGAGCAGCACCAAGTCCCAATGACAACCCGAGGAGGTCTTTGTCCAGCTCTCCTGTATCTCACCGATGCATCTAATGGGAGAGCAGCGGTTGTCAGCGGGCTATCAGGAAACCGCATATGGAATCCACTCTCAGAAGGGGTATGTGTGGCACTTCCTGGCAGCCCGTGGCACTGGGTTGGAAAACGGTATGAGCAGATATCTGCACAGATGTGGCCTGTGGGCACAATACCCAGGTAACTTGAACGCCATTAGAGAGCTGGGCTCCGGATCTAGGTATCATTCCTCCAGCCTGCCCAGACGTAGTGGTGCGATTGAAAAGAGGCACTGGAGGTGCAGGGGTACAACAGCTTCTCGAGCACTTTTGAGGGGTGATCTTGTTAGTGGCACAATGTTATTTGGTAAGCAGAACGCACAGGTCTCATCGAGATGGCGTCCATACCACACCTGACAACTATTTGAAATAATGTTTCTTGTACAAAAATGTATTTATAATTGTATTTATAATTCATTGGAGTTGGTTTTATGAAATCTTGAGCGATGACTCCATCCAAAAACAAACTACTGGTATTAATTTGTTTTGGGTGGTGTTCAAAAAGCAAAGTCAAAACCCTTCTTACGTTTTAGTTTTCTCCCTAGTACCTATTTCCCAGGTGCTCCACCCGGCTGTTGTTACTTTCCACCCGGCTCTTGAAGCCCAACAGAGTCCTATTCTAATACAATAAACCATTGTTTCTCCTGTTGTAACAGACGCTATGTGAGCACTACAGCAGCAGTGTGTGTTAGACCACTAACCACCAGCCTGACCTGTCCTGGCAGATGTGGGCAATAACCTCCAACATATTTCATTAGTACTGCAAAGTATTACAACTGCCCCTACCCGGCTGGCAAAATTTTCTGGGGAGAACATTGTATTTCATGGAGCCAACCCGGTACCCAATAGCTATAATAGTCCAAAGCCTCTTCCCACTCGTTCTCTACATCATTCATGCAAATTATTAAGATTATGGGGAAGGAACCACTGGACCTAAAATACAAGTTGCCTTTATGTTAAAGAGCTAGCAGCAACATTCATCAACATATATATGTAGCTGCTCCCATACCTTGGCAGAAGTTGATTCTTTCTTTTTTTTTTTTTTCCCCAAGTCCCAAAGTTTAATTGACTTGCTTTGTCTTTAAATTAAGCCACATGAAGACAATTCTATAGTTGATTAAATACTCTGATCCTCCTAACCTTAACAATGTGCTGTGCCTACACATCCTAATTGGCTGACATGAGTACTTGATATAATAATAGAAAGTGTTAATCTAAATGCTGTGTGTGTGTGTGTGTGTGTGTGTATATGAGATATATATATATATATATATATATATATAACTTTTTTTTTTCACTTGCATGTATGTTTTGTATTTACCTATACTATGCTACTGATATATGAACTGGTTAGGATGTAAACCAACCTTGTTGTGACAACTGCATATCCAAAAAAGTGCAAAGAAAACTTTGAAAGTGATTGAAGTGTGACTTGTTGCAGATGTGCAAAATGTGCAACTTGAAGTAACAGTTAAGTGACATATTAGTACAAGATTTTTACTGTGTTTTTTCCTTGAGACAAATTTATATTGCATGCAGTATGCAGACACTGACCAGTACTACAAGATCTGTGTAGCTACTATTTTCATTGCATAATGTCAGTCCGCTGTTACTGTTTGGATAGTGTTCAACATTGTACTTTTGTATAGTTATTTTAAGCATGACCATTTTTCATGGTTTAAACTTCTTGGTCATGAACCTAATGGTGAATAACATTCCCATTTGGGCTCTTTTTTCCCCCCCAGGTAACCAAAGAAGAAGAAATAGAAAAAAAAGTTTCAAGAAGACTAAATCATAGTCCTCAGTCATCAAGCACTCGTCATAGAGATAATAGGTAATTTTGATATTGTTGTTAATATAGATTTACTTGTTAACTGTTGAAACTTCAGTGCAAGTATGTTCTGTTCAAAATTTTATTCATTGCTCTAATTAAGTAATGTTGAGGTAAAGCTGAATAGGTTAGAAATTAGAATTATAATGAATTTGGAACCTCTCTTTCATCAATTACGCAATTCCAACTGAAATACATTTGCAAGGTTAAGTTTAGCAATGTACAGTTATCATCCACAATGATGAAACATCAGCTAATTGAGCAGTCTTTGATACTTTCAAATTTACTACAACAGTTGTCAGTTTCTTACCAACTGAGGTTTATTCTAGCAGTCGTATACTTAGGAGACACTGTGGTGACGGCCAATAAGGACCGACTCCTGCTCCTCTAGTGTTCCACCTTTTCAGGGCAGTACTTTGTCTTTTATACTCTTGTTTTTTCACTGGACTAAGTGGTGCCAACTGCTTCTTCTCACTTTGGAGAACATTGTGGGAATTTGAGTCAGTTTCTTTTTCCACTTCCGAGGTGCAGGCAATTCCAATTCTCAGTTTTTCTATGTACAATTGAAGACTAAATTTACCTGCAGGACAATTGTAGCTCCTCAGTTCGACACCTTCCTGTAAAACATGTCAGTTGTTCAAGTCCCTTGCGCAGTCTGTGGGACGTATTTCTTGCGTACCTATGCTGGATAGGCTGTAACTTCTGCAGGCTTTACTGTCCTTCCTAAGAAAGTTGAAGGCCTGCAGACTCATACCCTGAAGCGTAAGTGTCCTTTCTTGCAGGCTCCTGGGGTATTTTTTTTGGACAAGCCGGTGGTAGACTTTTACTCAAGTGTAGAGGGAGGCCAAACATCATGGCCACACTGAGTCTGGTACGCGGACATAATCTCTATGGCGGAAGGACAAGGATTCCGTCTTCCGTCACGAGACGACCTCCTTCTGCAGGGTCTCTTCCTTCACCAGAATTTACCTCAGCTCAGTTTAACGGCATGGCTGTTGAAGCCAGCCTCTGGAGAGCTAGGGGTTTTTCTTCCAGTGTATTGAACACTATGATGAGAGCCAGAAAGCCAGTTTCAGCTCGTATTCGATCACCGGATTTGGCGAGCCTATATCAGATGGTGCGAAAATAGGACATGTAACACGTCCTCCTTTCGTCTCTGAGAAACGGAATCAGAGAAACGGATTTAACGTAAGTACATAAATCCTCTTTTTTGGCCTGTTTTAGATTTCAACTGGGTTTCCTTTAGTGGGTGGTTCAGGCCATGAGGCGGGTAGTTTCTGAAATCCGTGGTTATCCAGGATGCTTACATTCATATCTTCAATGGCTATAGCTGTTATCTCTAACATGGTTGCAGTACTATAAACTACATTCAAAATGCACTTCTGTTTTCAATTACCAGGTCTCAAGCTTTCTGAGAGTCCCATCAAGCTATTTCACTGGGTGGTTGATTAGCTAAGATATATGGCTCTCTCCTCTGCATGTTCTGTTGGTGAGACCCGTCACCTCCTTGCAGCATGTAGACTACACTTAACTGCAGATGCCAGTATCCTTGGATTGGGGCGGTTTAGCCTCTGCAGTGACTTTTCTCAACCATCTTGCTCATGAGAAAATAATCTTTCATTTCGCAGAGGAAGAAGTATTTTGTGTCAACCATATAAGTGACCTTCATTTTGGAAACTTCCTGAGCAATCAATGCTGCTTGAGTGGTATCTCCAACCTAAAATCATCAGATCTGTGCTCCCTGGAAATACATCCAATCTCTTATTGTTCTGACAAAATCACAAGATTCCCTGTTACATCAACAGGTTCTTGGACCATGTGTCAAAATTGTGTTTCTGGGACTTTTCTTCATTCAACAATGACTAAGAGAACTTGTTTTAACAACATGGTTTGTAAAGCCATAATTCTTAAGGAAATTTGCCCAACTGACCCAGCTATTCAGACCAATGCTGTGGCACCGGAAACCCTCTTCTTCCCATGTCTATCATGGTTCCAAAATTCTATCTGGCTTTGTGTGAGTAATGGTGGTTTCCACTTTAGGTTTTTCCTATCTCTTGCTGTATTTCTTTTCTTTTTGTCCAGGGAGGCCCGGAAAAAGGTGTGGCACTGAATTTTCTCAAGGTCTCATTTTGTTTTTCAGTTTCAACTGGTGCTGCTTTAATGTGTAAGTGTTTGCCAAAGAGTGAGACATGTTTTGCAGCCCTTTCTTTATCTCCCCTAGATCTGAACCATTTTTCTGAATGTCCTGCTAGGGTACACTCGTTGAGCCATTTTTGTTCTGTTCAATTATGGGAACTATAAAGAAACAGTGCTTTGCTCCTTGGATCTATTGTATTGTATACTGATCTGTTTTTCCAGGACTTAAGAGTCCCATTGCTTGAGTGATCTGTTTGTCTTTTATGAAGACCTTCAGAAGGGATATGGTGCCATCCATTCTGATCCCTTTTCTTCTCTCCTTGAGCTTAGCAGGATAAAATAATACATTTCTGCCTACAAAGGGTAAAATAGGAATAAATATCTCATGATATAGTAAAATTTGCAGAAGTGCATATACAAGCCAATAAAATAAATCTTCCTGAACCATTGAGAAACCAGGAAGTGACATTAAGCAAAATAAATGTTTTATTTGTTAGTTTCTGGGAAAAACTAGCTTCTCTGGCACATCCATTTGGGGTACCCTGCTAACCTTGAGGCATAGAGGGTGCTGTGCAGGTAGTATGTAGTTTTTGTTGGTGGCGGGTGTGTCACAGTTGGATGAAGTGCCTGTTGGACTTTACCTTGGCATTATCAGAACACTTGTAACCACTATTTTATATTTATTTCTTCAATCACTGAAAAGGGAAAACAATCGAAAACGAAGTAACTCTGATAGAGAGGGTGCTTCCATTCAGAACTCTTTCAGATCAGGAGGCCAGGAACAGAAACAAGATGTTGATACTACATCAGCTCGTCTGAGTGGATGCAAAGTACAGAGTTCAAAAAATACCAGGTAAGACATTATTGGTAGTTTATGCTACATAATGACTATTTGTAAGTTTTATTTACCTGTAGTTTAACCCATCAAACACTTTAAATGTGGAAGTTTATAAAATGGTGGTGTTTTGTTTATTACACTTATGAATGGAAGCTTTAAAAGTGGACCACACTAATTCACTGACTCTGCGGAAACTCAAAGCCCTAATCTGTGTTTATACCGATTACACTACTTCCGATCAACTCTGCAAAGATACTAAAGAAAATGTCAAGAGCCAATTTTACAGGATATCACTGACCACTTGTTGCAGTGATCAATTTCCTGATGATAAAATATTTCCGTGGTAAAATATTTTTGCCAGATTAACTTCAGTTCTGTGCATCCATCCCTATATCATTCTTAATGAATTTTACTAATTTTATCTAAATTAAAATGGAAAAAAAAATGGACAATTTGTGTTTATTACTTATTTATCACTTACACCTAGGAGTAGAGATGATCGAAAGAAAGATGATCGTTCTCGGAGGCGGGAGTATGACCGGAATTTGCCTCGTCGAGACTCATACAGGGACCGATACACCAGGAGGAGAGGGAGAAGTCGCAGTTACAGCAGAAGTCGTAGTCGTAGTTGGAGTAAAGAGAGACAACGTGATAGAGACAGAGATAGAAGCCGCAGCAGAACAAGGAGCAGAACAAGAAGCAGAGGTGTGTGGGCAGTAGAAATACAAACACAAACTGTATATTTATTGCATCTTCTTTTGCTTTTATCATTCCTAAGAATTTTGATCTCATGTAAAAAAAAAAAAAAAAAAGGGGACATTTATGGAAACGGGTGCACTGTTTGTTATACCAACTTTAATCCGTAGTTGGCTGTACACCGAGTTTTCCCTCGGTGTTTACTTTTATTTCACCATTTTATTAGTATTTGGAGTTGTTCGCTGTCATTTAGTGTCTATTCCTTAAACTAGTTTTACTTTGTTGCCGTCATCCATTAGGGACATGCACATTATTTTTGAGATTAGGCTTCACTCACAAAAGGCTTGTCTTCTATCTGTTTAACCCATTCTACTGATGGGCATCTTTTTGTCATTTGAGATTAGACGCAGAATTAATTCCTGGCGATCTAGAGCCGTCGACACTCCAAGATGGTTTAAATATCAACCCTTCTCTCTATTGACGTAATTTGCAGTCTTATAGATGTTGCATAGAGATGGCAAGTTTCTTAGTCTCCTTTCAGACTGGATTCCTTTTGGCTTTGTTTGGATTTAATTTGGCCTTGATTTATGTCTTATTTTTTATTTCTCTTTCATCTATCTGGGGGACACTGCTTAACCATGGGGTTGAGTAGGTAGGGAGGAGTTTTGGCACATAGAGTTAATTTTTGAGATGCCGACAGGCCCCCTCCCCCTGCCAACCCCCACAGGAACTCAGTTTAATGTAGGTGCCCAAGGAGTCGGACTGAAGATTAAAGAGCTGCAGCACAGTGAATTAAAAATTCACTGTTAGGTTTTTATTATTTTTAAATATTTTTTTACTTTATAGTACAGACAGGTTGTGTTGAGAAGCAGCTGCCAGCAGTGAGCAGAACGGCTCCCGCTGACAGCTTCAAAGTAACTGTGAGGGCTTCTCAGTGTGACAAGCGGTGTGTACAGACCGCTGTCACACTGCACAGGATACCGGCGCTGCTGCTGGCAGAGACCACCGGTAGTCCTGCAAGTCCCTGGGGGCCATGTACGGAGGCACTGTGAGACAAGTGGAACATACCAAGTTCCCCTCCTGAGAAGGAGGAGGGGGAACTTGTGGAATGGCCAGGCAGTGTGTGTGCTGCATGTGGGGCACTTAATGGCAGATATACTTGCAGAAGAAGTAGAAATCACTAACAAACTGCTAGAGAGCACAGCAAAGGGGGAGTTGGATATGGTGATGGAGAAGTCGGAAGGTCCCTCTGGCACCAGAAGGAGACGAGGGGAAAAGGAGCCATCCTGTAAAATCTGCAGCTGCTGACGGGATTCCCTCTAAGTATATTTTATGCTCTCTATATGTAGATAGGGAAGTATAGATTCTGGGCACATTTTGGGGGAAGAGCATAATATTTATAAGAGATTATTGCTCTCTCATTGACAAATACTATCTTTTGACGTGTTCATAGATTAGTTAATATTTTCTGTGTAAATATCTTGTGTGTATGTGCCTATACTTTTTGCTGTGTGGTAGCTTTATTTTCTGTTAAAAATGTCTGAGAAAAGTAAAGCAACACGTGCCAAGTATTATACATGTTCCAAATGTAACACTGAATTATCTGGTGAACATCAGGACCCAGGGGTGCTTTGCGCTGGGGCATCAATTGTGGCGCAGCCTAAAGATGGCTCCACTCCAGGATTCTCCTGAGTGGGTGGCTATTTTGACACAGAGGGTTTATACCCTAGTTAAGCTATTATCTAAGCTATCTGAGATTCCAGCGGTAACTGCGGTGTTGCCTTCTACCTCTGGAACAGTAGCCTCAATTAGTTCAGGCGTTTCCTCGGTTCTTTGCCCTCTGCAGTAGGACAATCTCCTTCCCTGGCGTCTCCGGTATCTTCCCCTATGGGGGAGCCTGGATGGTCTGCAGTGGTAAAAGGTCTGGATCGGTTAAACCATTTGTTAGAGAACCCTAGACATTTACCTAGGAATAAAAGACCTAGATCAGCAAATCCGCTTTTTCTCTTGTCTGACTCAGGGATCATCCGAGGAGGAAGTGACTTGTTCGAGGACTCTGATCTAGATATCGAGGTATGGGCAATCTGGTGAAAGCAGTACGTCAGACCTTGGGATTTGGAAGAGACTAGGGGGTAAATGTATCAATATGCGGGTTCTTCAACACCCGCGTGTTCAGCCTCTTCCGCGATTAAATTTCAAGCGGCGCTGCATTGTAAAGGGAAGTTAACCCTTTACAATGCAGCGCTGCTTGAAATTTAATCGCGGAAGAGGCTGAACACGCGGGTGTTGAAGAACCCGCATATTGATACGTTTACCCCCAGGTCTCTGGACCAGTCTCTTTTAAGAAGGAGTCAAGACAGGCGATTCGTTTCCCTCCCCTCTGCAGAGTTGAGATAGATTGCAGCGGCTTCTTGGAAAACAGCCAGACGTAAGGTTTGCTCTGTCCAAAAGTATGGGTCATTATATCCAGATCTCAATCCTTCCGGATCGAGATGTAATGGCGTTGCATCACAACAGGACGGTTACAGAATTTTACGCAAGGGCAAGAGATTCTCTGGCAATGGCAGTGGATGTGTTGACAATGCCATGGGACTTCAAGTTAGGTTACCTGTTTCCTTCCATATCACTGATTCCCAGGGTCCTTCAGAGAGTCAAATGGGGGTCGGCCAGTCATTCTGGTGGCTCCAGCTTGGCAACGAAGAGTCTGGTACCCATAAATTCTTCTTATGGCAGTAGGTCCAGGTATTGGGTTAACTTTTCGGAAAGATCTGCTAATTCAGGGACAGTTCTTGCATCAGGATTTAGCCCGGCTGAATTTAACGACATGGTTTTTGAGGCCAGTCTGTGGAAATCTAGAGGGTTTTCTTTGAGGGTAATTGATACTCTCATCAAAGCTAGGATGCCACTTTCGGCTAGTATTTACCACTGGATCTGGCATATATATATATATATATATAATGGTGTAGGAATAGGGACTGTAGTTCAGAGTGGTTTCATCTTGCTAGGTTCCTTGCGTTTGTACAAGATGGCTTGGATGGAGTTCTTCGATTTAGGATCTTTTGAAGGTTCAGGTGTCGGCACTTTCTGTGTATTTTCACAGACGTTTGGCTGAGATTCCGGATGTTAAGACTTTTTTACAGGGAGTTCTTCATATCCAACCTCCCTATCTTCCACTCTGTGACAGACCCGGGCCTTATATTGAGAATATCGTGCCAACCCGGTCTGTCCTCAGTGGGCCAATTGAACAACCATGGCCCACTCTGTTATTACATACCGCCCGGTGACCAATCACAAGAGGACAATGAGTTGGGCGGTTGACCCAGGGCGGTGGCCAGCATCAGATTTCTTGTGAGAAGGGACAAAAAGGAGCTGTCTGGAGGAGGGGGTGGTTGTTGGAGAATCTTGAGACAGTGAGGACTTGGACTGTTTGAGAGTAACAGTATTCTCGCAGGGCCTTAAAGGAATGCTTGAGGCAGGAGCTTCTTGACAGAGATCGGACAGTGTACCTCTAGGACTGATTCTGTTACCACTCCATCGGGAGACACTCGCAGATTCTGGGGAATTGGTGAGCCTACATCGGTAGGGAGACTAATACCCAGGGTCCCACCAAGCTGGTGGAGAGTTGGCCGAGCGGCTGGGATCAGCAAGATACACAGACCCACCTTAAGGATCAGAAACCCTGGCCCACTTGGATTGTCAGCTGGGGATTTTATTACCATGAGTTTGGGCCTGCTAGGACTCTGTGCTTGGAGGTAACCTGCTGGAGACTTTGGGGAGTTTTTACTTGCACTGGTGATTTTCTGACAGTATATTTGGTGGGGGAACAAGTTTCTCCTTGGGGAGCACTGTTGTATTTTACAAAGTGTGTGCACTTTGTTTAATAAAAGGGATTATTTCTTTCCTGTCTCCTTACCTATGTGACCTGTGAACCTAGAGGACTGGGTATCTAGAGAGCTTTGGTTATAACCCTGGTGTCCTCACACACCCACTGCTCCTTGGGATCTTAATTTGCTCCCTAATATGCTGCAGTAGCCTCCGTTTGAACCGTTACAATTGGCAGAGTTACGGGTCCTAACTTGGAAGGTGGTTTTTCTTCTTGCTATTGCCTCAGCTCGGAGGGTGTCTGAGCTGGGGGCTTTGTCTTGTGAACCTTATCTGGTCTGTCTTGATGATAGAGCGGTTCTTTGAACAATTCCATCAGTCCTTCCTAAGGTGGTGTATGGTTTCCATTTAAACCAGGAGATGGTAGTTCCTGTGTTCAGAGAGGATCCTCAGGTATCTGAAACGGAACATGAGATTTCTGGATGTGATTAGAGCTCTACGAATTTGTCAAGACAACTGCAAAAATTCATAGGACAGATTATTTATCTTGTTTGATTTTCTCAAGACTTGGTTGACCAGCGTCTAAGCAATCTATTGCTAGGTGGCTTACTCTGACTAGTAAGCAAGCTTATGTCAGTGCTAACCGTCCTGTGCCGGAGCTTATTGTTGCCCATTCTACCCTTTCTGTTGGGGGGTCTTGGTCAGCACAAAATAGGACCTCAGCGGATCAGTTATGCAGAGCACCCACCTGGTCCTCGGCCCATACTTTTATAAAATGTTACCAATTCAATGTCTTTGCGTCTTCTGACACCTTGTTAGGCCGTAGTGCTCTATGTGCCTGGCTATATGAGCGGTCCCACCCTTCAAGGGGGCTTGCTTTAGTAGGTCCCCATGATGAAGCAGTGTCCCCCAGGTGACAAACAGAAAAGAGGATTTATACTTATGATAAATCGGTTTCCCTGATTCCATCTGGGAGTCACTGTGATCCCTCCCTTCTGCTTTCTTCTGTGTGTTCTTGGTTGATTTGCCTATCTTGGGGATTTTTAATCAAACGGAGTTCCTGTGGGGATTGGCAGGGGGTGGTGCCAAAACTACTCCTTACCTATTCAAACCCATGGTTAAGCAGGGTTCCCTAGATGGAGTCGGAGAAACCGACTTATTGTAAGTATAAATCCTCTTATTTTTGTCCTGGTTTAGTTTCCTTATCTATATACCTCTTAGAGTTGGTTAACTCCATGAATAGGCTTCAAAAATAATTATATTAATGCTAGATTTTTTTTCTCTTTCACATTGTTGGGTATATAGAGCCACCATTGACACTTTACATTTTTCAAATGCTCCTCCCTCTTCTAGATCCCATTCCTGTAATGTTTTTCATTTTCTGAGCTATTTTGATTTTTCCACTGCTGAACTGTCTGCCTTATGCAGTGGACAGAGGAGGCGTCGTTCCCCTATGACCACCGCAGGCAATGTCTGGAAACTCTGTGCTGACATCACACCAGGAGGAGGTCAGGTACATCAGCTGTGGTCAGCCTGTGGAACCTAGGACCTACTGGGAGTGCCCAGCAGTTTTATTGTGAGGCAGGAATCAGCTGGGGACAGCCCAGACCAGACAGCCACGTACTAAGCGCTGGTTGGCAGCATGGGGGCTGCCTTTTTTGGATTGCCCCGGGGGGGGGGGGGTTTCAAACATTTGCAGAATAGCACTTTCATCTTGGCAGGCTTTAGTTCATTGACTGAAGCCTGCCAAAACAGACACACACCTTTCATAGCTCCTGCTCTGCCTCTCTTGTATATTAAACAAAGAAAAAGAGAGTGTATGTAGGGGCACTCCAGGGTATAGAGTATAAAATTTACATTTTATTGGTATTCATTAAAAATTGGATACAACTAGCGAAAATTTAAAATAAATACAAAGTGAGGGGAGTGAAAACAAAATTGCAGTTGCAACTGCAATGTCGCTTGTATTCTCACATAATTTTATTTGTAATGGTATTGATATAATATTATTAAGCTGCTATGGTAATTATTTACTCCTTCATCCCTGGGATGGATCTTAATAAGAATAGACCCCAATAATATATAGTTAATACTATGTAGTATATAGTATATAGTATTAACTATATATTATTGGGGTCTATTCTTATTAAGATCCCAGGGATGAAGGAGTAAATAATTACCATAGCAGCTTAATAATATTATATCAATACCATTACAAATAAAATTATGTGAGAATACAAGCGACATTGCAGTTGCAACTGCAATTTTGTTTTCACTCCCCTCACTTTGTATTTATTTTAAATTTTCGCTAGTTGTATCCAATTTTTAATGAATACCAATAAAATGTAAATTTTATACTCTATACCCTGGAGTGCCCCTACATACACTCTCTTTTTCTTTGTTTAATATTCCTAAACTATTAGTGTTAGGGTGCACCCTATAGTCGTGATAATTGACTAATTGAGGAACTAATATATGTTCAATAAAATTGGGGTTACTAAATATTTGACTTCATTGACAAACTTGGTGCGGTTACCTTTGTACTGAATAATCTGCCTCTCTTGTATCTGGAGCTGGGGGTTGTCCCCCTTATCTGAGTGTCTGTGTCATTTCTTTCTGCTCTGCTGTCTTCTGTGTCTTCTGCTGAGAGTTCAATTTCTCTGTTGTGTACTCTGTATCTGCATCTTTCACACTCTCCTCATTATCTGTCGTGTCTGAGAAGGGGAGTAGTACCAGGGCTAAGTCTGGATGTGCTTCAGCAGTAATTTTATATACTTTTGTGTCGGTCTAAATTACCCAGTGGACAATCAAAGATAAAAGCCTTGTGCACACCATGTAAGGCTGGCTATCATTTGTTGAGTACGCCTGTGGTTTTCGACACTGATCCAGTAAACCAGCCTGGGCCTAATGCCTAGCTCGGCCTATTTCTGAGCTCATGCAGACCACTGTGCGTCCTCAGGGATTAGATGAATTGGTCCGTCACTTCCCCTCTTTTGGGGAAGTTTCAGTGGATTAATCTAATCTTCTAAAAGTACTAGGCCAGAGGTCGTCCAGTTTCCTGGTGATGCTATTAGATGACCCGGTTTGGGCGCAAGCCCATCATTGTCATTTATTTATTTAGCGCCAGCAGATTCCGTAGCGCTTTACAATTGTGAACAGACATTAATAAAACAATACTGGGAGGTAAGAGGGCCCTGTTCACAAGCTTACAATCTATGGGACAATGGGAGTTTGATACACAAGGATAAGTGCTACATCATATTGGTCCAGCTCCAAAGGTAAAAAGTATTGAGTGGGCTGTATGATTAGTTACACAGCAATGTTGGTCACAGGTTTGTCTTGTTAGCTGTGCAGAGGGTGATAATAGGGTAACCTAGGGAGATTAAGATGGTGGTTGAGGAATATTATAAGTTTGTCTGAAGAGGTGGGTTTTCAGAGAGCACTTGAAGTTTTGAAGACTAGAGGAAAGTGGTGCAAAGGAGGAAATTCCACAAAGTGGGTGCAGCCTGAAAAGTCCTATAACCGGGAATGGGAGGATGTGATGAGAGTGGAAGAAACGCAGATCTTGTGCAGAACGGTGGTGTTGATTTCGGAGATATTTTGAGGCAAGTAAGGAGATGTGTCCGTGCAATCTTGTTGATGGTCTTGTATGTTAGTAGAAGAATTTTATATTGAAGTTGCTAAAAAAATAACAGGCTAACCCAGCGGTTCCCAAAGTGTACGCGGCGCTGTCACAGGGGTGTCGCGGCTGCACTTGTAAAAGAAGAAAAGAAAAAAAAGAGCTTGCCAATCCAGCGCCGGATCCTCCTCCCCACTGTTCTCACTGACTGCCGGACATGACGTCATCAGTGTCAGTGAGGAGCAGCAGCAGAGAGGACATCCGGAAAGAAGACAGCAGA
Source organism: Mixophyes fleayi (assembly GCF_038048845.1). NCBI lineage: Eukaryota > Metazoa > Chordata > Amphibia > Anura > Limnodynastidae > Mixophyes > Mixophyes fleayi. The sequence goes on along the minus strand of NC_134403.1, from coordinate 116,000,878 downwards.
AAATGAGGAAAGAAGGCAAGTAAAGTAACGGAGAGTGAAGGGGGGGCAGAGTGTGAGATGCTGCTGAAAGGGGGGGGGGGCAGAGTGTGAGATGCTGCTGAAAGGGGGGGGGGGCAGATTGTGAGATGCTGCTGAAAGGGGGGGGGGGCAGAGTGTGAGATGCTGCTGAAAGGAAGGGGGGGCGCAGAGTGTGAGATGCTGCTGAAAGGAAGGGGGGGGGGGCAGAGTGTGAGATGCTGCTGAAAGGAAGGGGGCGGGGGGCCAGAGTGTGAGATGCTGCTGAAAGGAAGGGGGGGGGGGGCCAGAGTGTGAGATGCTGCTGAAAGGAAGGGGGGGGGGCAGAGTGTGAGATGCTGCTGAAAGGAAGGGGGGGGGGCAGAGTGTGAGATGCTGCTGAAAGGAAGGGGGGGGGGCAGAGTGTGAGATGCTGCTGAAAGGAAGGGGGGGGGGCAGAGTGTCAGATGCTGCTGAAGGGGGGATGGGGGACAGCGAGTGAGATGCTGCTGAAAGGAAGGGGGGGGCAGAGTGTGAGATGCTGCTGAAAGGAAGGGGGGGGGGGCAGAATGTGAGATGCTGCTGAAAGGAAGGGGGGGGGCAGAATGTGAGATGCTGCTGAAAGGAAGGGGGGGGGGGGCACAATGTGAGATGCTGCTGAAAGGGGGGGGGCAGAGAGTGAGATGCTGCTGAAAGGGGGGGGGGGCAGAGTGAGATGCTGCTGATGGGGGGGGGGGTGGGGGACAGAGCGTAAGATGCTGCTAAAGGGGGGGGGACAGAGTGTGAGATGCTGCTGAAAGGGGGGGCAGAGTGTGAGATGCTGAAAGGGGGGGGGGACAGAGTGTGAGATGCTGCTGAAAGGAAGGGGGGGGGGCAGAGTGTCAGATGCTGCTGAAGGGGGGATGGGGGACAGCGAGTGAGATGCTGCTGAAAGGAAGGGGGGGGGGGGCAGAGTGTGAGATGCTGCTGAAAGGAAGGGGGGGGGGGGGGGCCAGAGTGTGAGATGCTGCTGAAAGGAAGGGGGGGGGGGCAGAGTGTGAGATGCTGCTGAAAGGAAGGGGGGGGCAGAGTGTGAGATGCTGCTGAAAGGAAGGGGGGGGGGCAGAGTGTGAGATGCTGCTGAAAGGAAGGGGGGGGGCAGAGTGTCAGATGCTGCTGAAGGGGGGATGGGGGACAGCGAGTGAGATGCTGCTGAAAGGAAGGGGGGGGGCAGAGTGTGAGATGCTGCTGAAAGGAAGGGGGGGGGCACAATGTGAGATGCTGCTGAAAGGGGGGGGGGGCACAATGTGAGATGCTGCTGAAAGGGGGGGGCAGAGTGTGAGATGCTGCTGAAAGGGGGGGGGCAGAGAGTGAGATGCTGCTGAAAGGGGGGGGGGCAGAGTGTGAGATGCTGCTGATGGGGGGGGGGGGGTGGGGGACAGAGCGTAAGATGCTGCTAAAGGGGGGGGGACAGAGTGTGAGATGCTGCTGAAAGGGGGGGGCAGAGTGTGAGATGCTGAAAGGGGGGGGGGACAGAGTGTGAGATGCTGAAAGGGGGGGGGGACAGAGTGTGAGATGCTGCTGAAAGGAAGGGGGGGGGGCAGAGTGTCAGATGCTGCTGAAGGGGGGATGGGGGACAGCGAGTGAGATGCTGCTGAAAGGAAGGGGGGGGGGCAGAGTGTGAGATGCTGCTGAAAGGAAGGGGGGGGGGCAGAATGTGAGATGCTGCTGAAAGGAAGGGGGGGGGCACAATGTGAGATGCTGCTGAAAGGGGGGGGGCAGAGTGTGAGATGCTGCTGAAAGGGGGGGGGCAGAGTGTGAGATGCTGCTGAAAGGGGGGGCAGAGTGAGATGCTGCTGAAAGGGGGGGGCAGAGAGTGAGATGCTGCTGAAAGGGGGGGGGGCAAAGTGTGAGATGCTGCTGAAAGGGGGGGGCAGAGTGTGAGATGCTGCTGATGGGGGGGGGTGGGGGACAGAGCGTGAGATGCTGCTGATGGGGGGGGGGGTGGGGGACAGAGCGTAAGATGCTGCTAAAGGGGGGGGGACAGTGTGAGATGCTGCTGAAAGGGGGGGGCAGAGTGTGAGATGCTGAAAGGGGGGGGGACAGAGTGTGAGATGCTGAAAGGGGGGGGACAGAGTGTGAGATGCTGCTGAAAGGGGGGGGGGCAGAGTGAGATGCTGCTGAAAGGGGGGGGCAGAGTGAGATGCTGCTGAAAGGGGGGGGCAGAGTGTGAGATGCTGCTGATGGGGGGGGGGGTGGGGGACAGAGCGTGAGATGCTGCTGATGGGGGGGGGGGGGTGGGGGACAGAGCGTAAGATGCTGCTAAAGGGGGGGGGGACAGAGCGTGAGATGCTGCTGGAAGGGGGGGGCAGAGTGTGAGATGCTGAAAGGGGGGGGTGGCAGAGTGTGAGATGCTGCTGAAGGGGGCGGGGCAGAGTGTGATGCTGCTGAAAGGGGGGGGGCAGAGAGTGAGATGCTGCTGAAAGGGGGGGGGCAGAGAGTGAGATGCTGCTGAAAGGGAGGGGGCAGAGAGTGAGATGCTGCTGAAAGGGAGGGGGCAGAGAGTGAGATGCTGCTGAAAGGGGGGGGGCAGAGTGAGATGCTGCTGAAAGGGGGGGGGGGCAGAGTGAGATGCTGCTGAAAGGGGGGGGGGCAGAGAGTGAGATGCTGCTGAAAGGGGGGGGCAGAGTGAGATGCTGCTGAAAGGGGGGGGCAGAGTGTGAGATGCTGCTGATGGGGGGGGGGGTGGGGGACAGAGCGTGAGATGCTGATGGGGGGGGTGTGACGGACAGAGCGTAAGATGCTGCTAAAGGGGGGGGGGACAGAGTGTGAGATGCTGCTGGAAGGGGGGGGGGCAGAGTGTGAGATGCTGAAAGGGGGGGGACAGAGTGTGATATGCTGAAAGGGGGGGGACAGAGTGTGAGATGCTGAAAGGGGGGGGACAGAGTGTGAGATGCTGAAAGGGGGGGGACAGAGTGTGAGATGCTGAAAGGGGGGGGACAGAGTGTGAGATGCTGAAAGGGGGGGGACAGAGTGTGAGATGCTGAAAGGGGGGGGACAGAGTGTGAGATGCTGAAAGGGGGGGGACAGAGTGTGAGATGCTGAAAGGGGGGGGACAGAGTGTGAGATGCTGAAAGGGGGGGGACAGAGTGTGAGATGCTGAAAGGGGGGGGACAGAGTGTGAGATGCTGAAAGGGGGGGGACAGAGTGTGAGATGCTGAAAGGGGGGGGACAGAGTGTGAGATGCTGAAAGGGGGGGGACAGATCGTGAGATGCTGAAAGGGGGGGGGGGACAGATCGTGAGATGCTGAAAGGGGGGGGGGGACAGATCGTGAGATGCTGCTGATGGGGGACAGATCGTGAGATGCTGCTGATGGGGGACAGATCGTGAGATGCTGCTGATGGGGGACAGATCGTGAGATGCTGCTGATGGGGGACAGATCGTGAGATGCTGCTGATGGGGGACAGATCGTGAGATGCTGCTGAAGGGTGGGGTGGGGGGCAGAGCGTGAGATGCTGCTGAAGGGGCACAATATGGGCCTAAATATATCTTACATTATTTCGACCCAACTACTTAAAAAGCGAGAAAACTCTAATTATTTTGGCTTAGGGGTGCCTTGGAAAAAATTATGGTGACCTTAAGGTTGGCCTTGAACTGAGAACGTTTGGGAGCCACTGGCCTAACCAATATTGAGACTGACAGTGACTCGGCAGAGAGAGAACAGTTTGCAAGGAAAATCAATCTAGCTGCTGCGTGCAAAGTAGTTTGATGGGGTTTGAGTCTGATTTTGGGAAGACCAGTAAGGAGGGAATTGCATTAGTCAATGCAGGAGATGAGTGTATGAATTAAGCTTTTTGCAGTGTTTTGTGTGAGATGTGTGTATTCTAGAAATGTTTTTTAGATGTATGTAACATGATTTAAATATAGAGTTGATGTGGGAAACAAAGGACAGTTGTGAGTCAAGGATTACACCTAGGTCGTGATCTTGCAGGGTGGGATTTATGGTCATATTAACATAAATAGAAATGTCAAAGCTTTTGATTTTTGTTTGGGAATATTATTTATTCTGTTCTTGAAAGATTGAGTTTGAGTTGGTGAGAAGACATCCAAGATGAAATGGCAAAGACAGTCAGTAACTTGAGACAATACAGATGTTGAGAGATCAGGAGAGAGTTAATAAATTTGTGTATCATCTGCATAGAGATTATACTGAAATCCAAAGAAATGTATTAGTTTCCAAGAGAAGTGGTGTAGATAGAGAATAGCATAGGATGTAAGACTGCGCCTTGTGGTACCCCAACTGATAAAGAAGCGCAGCAGAGGTGGATTCAGAGAAATTAATGCTGAAAGAGCTATTAGATAGGTAGGATGAGAACCAGGAAGGACAGTGCCTTCAAGACCTAGGGATTGTAGCGTTTGTATGAGGAGAAAGTGGTCAACATTGTCAAATGCAGCAACAGAGATCTGGGAGAATTAGAAGCGTAATGGTCTTTTAGTTTTTGCTGTGATCAAATGATTGACAACCTTGGTCAACACAGTCTCTGGAGTGTTGAGAGTGAAAGCCTAACCTGAAGAGAATCCAGTAGGTTGTTTGCTGTAAGAAAGTGTTGAGGCGAGTGTAGGCAATTCTCTCAAAGTTTGGAGGGGCATGGGAGCTGAGAGATGGGACGGTAATTTGAGAGAGAGTTTGGGTCGGAATTTGTTTTTTCAGAATATGAATAATCACTGCGTGCTCGAATAGTGATGGAAAGATACCATTAGAGATATATTACTTTGCCTTTGCTAAGTATGTGCAGTGATTGGTTAAAGTTTCCTCTTCCTTAGAGAGGTTTCCTGGAGAGTTTCTGATTGTCTATTCTTCCCAGGAAGAGGGTAAATTAATGGAGGAGTCTGACATTGAGGACTCTAGGAAATGCTATGGGTTGGAGGTGTGGAATGTCCCATCACTCACGTTCACATCTTTTGAAGTACATGCTATTCGCATTTTTAATCCATTCTCCCTACGTGTTGCGGTGATCTATCGTCCCCCTGGAGCACACCAACAATTTATTGAGGATTTCTCTGCATGGCTCCCTCACTTCTTATCTTCAGACATCCCCACCATCATCATGGGTGACTTCAACATCCCCATTGATAACCCACCTTCCAAAGCTGCTTCCAAACTACTCTCTCTAACATCCTCACTTGACCTCTCCCAGTGGATTGAATCATCTACTCATAAGGATGGCCACTGCCTTGATCTTGTTTTCTCTAGACTATGCTCAGTTTCTAACTTTATTAATACACCCTTCCCCCTCTCGGATCATCACCTTATCAGCTACACTCTCACCCCCACTGCTCTAACCTCTCTACTGTCTAACTCAACCAAGCCTCCTCATACTCGTAGAAATCTGAATTCTATTAATCTTCAACAATTTTCCACCTCTCTCCAACACCTTCTCTCCCCTATCTCTACATTCTCATCCCCTGAGATGGCAGTACCTCATTTTCACCTAACCTTAGCAACGGCCCTTGATCAAGTGGCTCCAGCGACACTTCATACTACACGTCGACTTCGATGTCAACCGTGGCACACCAAAGCAACAAAAACTGTCCCGTAAAGCAGAACGTCACTGGCGTAAATCTCGAAGCTCTAATGACTTCTTCACATATACTTCTGTCTACCACTCCTATCGAAATGCTCTGGACACTGCAAAACAACATACTTTCAATCTCTTATCTATGCTCAGGCTTCTAACCCCAAACGCCTTTTCAATACATTTAATCATCTTCTCAATCCTCCCACCCCGAACCCTCCATCTACTATCAGTGCTCAGGATCTTGCTACCTACTTCAAGGACAAGATTGATAAGATCAGACTAGAAATGGTATCCTCTTCCTCAACAAGCCATCAGCTCATTTCCTTCCCACTACCCTCTGACACCCTTTCTTCATTTGACCCCACAAATGAAGAGGAAATTTCTACGCTCTTCTTATCTTCCTACTCTACCTCCTGTCTTCTTGATCCTATTCCCTCGCAAATTGGTAGATCCCTGTCTTCTGTGCTCATTTCACCTCTAACTCAAATCTGTAATCTCTCACTCTCTACTGGCATCTTTCCATCACTATACAAGCATGCAGTGATTACTCCTATTCTAAAAAAACAAAACTCCGACCCAAACTCTCTCTCAAATTACTGTCCCATCTCTCAGCTCCCTTGCCCCTCCAAGCTTCTAGAGAGACTTGCCTACACTCGCCTCACACGCTTTCTTTCCGCAAACAACCTGTTGGATCCTCTTCAGTCAGGCTTTCGTTCTCAACACTCCACAGAGACTGCGCTGACCAAGGTTGTTAATGATCTGATCACTGCTAAGACTGAACGCCATTACTCTCTCCTAATTCTCCTTGATCTCTCGGCTGCATTTGACACAGTTGACCACTCTCTTCTCATACAAACGCTGCAATCCCTAGGTCTTCAAGACACAGTTCTATCCTGGTTCTCATCTTGCCTCTCTAATCGCTCTTTCACTGTTAATTTCTCTGGAGCCACATCTGCTCCGCTTCCCCTATCAGTTGGGGTACCACAAGGCTCGGTGCTAGGTCCTCTGCTGTTCTCTATCTATACCGCTTCTCTTGGAAATCTAATAAGTTCCTTTGGCTTTCAGTATCATCTCTATGCGGATGATACCCAAATCTATCTATCCTCTCCTGATATCTCGACATCTGTGTTGTCCCGTGTAACTGACTGTCTTTCTGCCATTTCATCTTGGATGTCCTCTCGTCAACTCAAACTTAATCTTTCTAAAACAGAGTTAATAATATTCCCACCCGCCAACAAGAGCATACCTGACATTTCTATCTCTGTTGATAACATGACCATAAATCCCACCCCACAAGCTCGCTGCCTAGGTGTAATCCTTGATTCACGCCTATCCTTTGTTCCCCGCATTGACTCTATATCTAAATCATGTTACATACATCTAAAGAACATTTCCAGAATCCGCACATATCTCACACAAGACACTGCTAAAACCTTAATTCATGCACTAATCATCTCCCGCATTGACTATTGCAATTCCCTCCTTACTGGTCTTCCCAAAAACAGACTCAAACCCCTAAAATCTATTTTGCATGCTTCGGCAAGACTGATTTTCCTTGCAAATAGCTATTCCTCTGTTGAATCACTCTGTATGTCTCTACACTGGCTGCCTGTCTTCTACCGAATCCAATATAAAATACTTTTACTAACCTACAAGGCCATCAACAAAGCTGCACCAACATACATCTCCTCTCTTGTCTCAAAATATCTCCCAACTCGGCAACTCCGTTCTGCAAAAGATCTGCGTCTCTCATCCACCCTCATTACATCCTCCCATTCCCGGTTACAGGACTTTTTTCGGGCTGCACCCACTCTATGGAACTCTCTCCCTCGCACAATAAGACTCTCCTCTGTTCTACAAACTTTCAAGCGTTCTCTGAAAACCTACCTATTCAGACAAGCGTATAATATTCCTCAACCACCATCTTAACCTCACTACCTTTAGCCTGTTACACAATTTCACACAAGACAACTACCCCCGGACCAACATTATTGTGTGACAGGATCATTTAGCTTATGAGTCACCCTACCTTTGCAGTCTGGCTGGGCCAAGATGCAAAATGTATACTTAACCTCATGTGTCAATCTCCCATTGTCCCATAGATTGTAAGCTTGCGAGCAGGGCCTTCTCACCTCTTTGTCTGTTTTACCCAGTTTGTTTATTAGTTTATTACGTTTGTCCCCAATTGTAAAGCGCTACGGAATATGTTGGCGCTATATAAATAAATGATGATGATGATGATGATGATGATGGATGATTTAGTGCAGTTAGTACGACAGGCATTTCACTTCCAGGACAGTATGTATTCAGCTGAGCTGGATAAAGAAAGTTTCCTACCCTCGTACTTGCAGTTGAATTCCATGCTCGGTGAGGCATGGACCAAAACCTGACTGGAAGCTTCAGGTTACTTGCAGATTACTGACCCTTAATCCTCTACCCAGAATAGATTTGGATAATTGGGGAAATTCACCTTAGATGGATGCCCCTTTAGCGCTTTGGCTTCAACTCTAAATAATGGTCTCTATTTTCCTACCTGGATTCAGAGAAAAGGATTTGACGGAAGCATAAAAATCCTGTTGGTTTTTTTTTGTTGATTTTCTCCACCTCATGTTAAAGTACATTTATGTTTGCAGATAAGGATGCTGGAAAACCAAAATATGATCTAGATAGATCAGAACAATCTGACAATAATTACCAGACTGGATCTTCAGTGCCTCCTATTGGGTCAGCTCATTACCCTGTGCCAACCCTAAGTAGCACGATCACAGTTATTGCTCCATCACATCATGGGAATAACTCATCTGAAAACTGGCCAGAATTCCATGAAGACCAAGTGGACCATAGCAATTACGGAAGACCTCCCATACCCAAGAAGCGATGCAGGGATTATGATGGTACATAATGATGTCATTTTTTTTATTTATTATTATTACGGTACATTTATTTAATCATGACGCATGAAAATGTAGCGCACTGTTTAAATCAGTACTGTGTAAAAAAATTGATCAGTGAACCAAGGTGTAATGAGCTATCGTGGTGTTTTTTTTTTTCTTGCAGCACCAAAATGTGCTGCACAATATGAAGTAGCTTTCAGTGTTATGTCCTTTTTGTTTTTACTCAAATTTTATTGAAAGCATTCAAAACATTGTCAAGACACACAAACAACATCCCAAATAAACCCCTCCCAAAACAGTAAGGTATCTAAAATGTCTGAAAACAGTTATTTACAATATTATAATTAACATTAGGCATTTACCAAATAATGAAGTAATATACCAGCCAGAGTTAAATGTAAACTACACAAATTACATGTTTAGTATTATGTATGTGTACTTTTCCATACAATGCATACAGCATAGACGAGCAACTAGAATGCAAGAGCAAGTATTTTTTTTGTTTTTTAAAATATGCATATAATAGAAAACAATTTCTTGCACCAGAAAGATTTTTTTCCCCCCCAAATGTAACAAAATTAAAATTCAATACTGGACTGTATTCAATCTCATAATGTGTGTATATATATAATTTTTTGTATTTTCAGAGAAGGGGTTTTGTATGAGAGGTGATATGTGTCCATTTGATCATGGTAGTGATCCTCTAGTTGTTGAAGATGTAAACTTACCTGGGATACTGCCATTCCCAGCGCAGCCTCCTGTTGTAGATGGTCCACACCCTCCAGGACTTCCTCCCCCACCGTCCCTTTTAACTCCTCCTGTGAACTTGCGACCACCAGTTCCTCCACCAGGTCCTCTTCCACCCAGTCTTCCTCCAGTAACAGGTACAGCATTAAATCTGTGATTTGGATATTTTTAGGCTATATGCATATGGCTGTCTTCTTATCTTGCATCTATTACATTTTTTGGTTTGGGTTAGAGACCCATATTTGCATAGAGATGACTCATTTCTGTACAGAGGTGCTTTTTAGACGTGGAAGTCACAGCAGAGATGGGCTGTTGTAACATGCTCAGCTCGCTCCTCCAACTGACCCTGCTTTGACATAACCTCTTCAAGGCGCTTGTGTATACTTAAAATGGAGAATCTCCTTAGTCATAAACGGTATTTATGAATGGCCCTGTACACATGACCTTTTGTGTGATGCTGTTTTCTCCAAATTCCATAGCTGATTTTTCATTTTCTAGACGATTCATAATTCATGAGTATATTGTGCAGTTAGATGTTTTGTATTGCTTTTCCTTTTCTAGGTTATTGTATTTAATAATTGCTCTAAATTTGCAAAAGTTATCAAAGTTTGTATAGTGTTCAATCTTTGCTTGTTTATTTTCGCTTAATGTTTCTCAGGACCACCACCACCTCTTCCACCATTACAGCCTGCTGGCATGGATGCTCCCCCAAATTCTGCCACTAGCTCTGTTCCTACTGTGGTAACCACAGGCATTCACCACCCCCCTCCCTCTGGTCCACCACCATCCCTATTCTCCTCAGGTATGTGTGATTGTTTTGCGTAATGAAATAATCTTGTTTGCATTTTATTTTTAGAACTTTCTTCACAAATTTTTTTTTTATTTTTTTTTTTGTAGTTGCAGCTGGCCCTATTCCTCTATTCCCAGAAACATATGAAGCTGATGGTTATAACCCAGAAGCACCAAGCATGACAAATACTTCAAGACCTATGTATAGACATCGTGTGCATGCACAGAGGCCGAATTTGATAGGCCTAACTTCTGGAGACATGGATTTGCCACCAAGAGGTACAGAAAACACTACCTTTTGTTAAATATAAAGTGCATATTTTAGCTGTATTCTGTTTGTTTTATTCATCTACTTACCTGAGTAGTTTCAAAGAATGCAAATCTGGTGTGTGTGTGTTTTTTTTTTTTTTTTTTTTGTCCCCCTTCCCACTCAGTGTCAGTAGTGCAGATGTCATTTTCTCTTTCATTCAACTGGGGGGGGGGGGGGCACTGCAACCTTGGGGTATATCATCTAGGAGTTAAGCCCGTTATTTGAAATCTGCACAAATTCAGAAGATTCCTCCACTCAAAATGGGGTTCCCTGATGTAAAGGATATAAAGTTCCCAAAGGAGTAAGCCGCTTCTGCACTATTGCTGCCTCTGGTAGCTCAACTTAAATTATTTTATCATCTGTTCTTCTGTCAACATTCTCTTTTGTCATAGTGGACAGTTCTTTTATTGCTATGCTAGACATAGATAAGCATGAATCGGGCTGAAGAGGTGTCTCCATTGTGCGAAGGTCTCTGGAGAGGTTACCAATCACTATTGCCATAGGTAGCGGCCGGGCACCACGTGTTGTCATTGCCTTCGGGTATGTCACGATAGAATCGGACTGTGATCCATAGGCATGACTGCAAGTGAGTGTCTCCTCTCTCCCTGCTAGGAGAGAAAATATGTAGCACCGGTCAGCCCTGGCAACGGAGTCGATCAGGTGGGGTGGGGCCACTATTTAAGCAGCCCCTCTATAGGAGGAAAAAAAAACACGGTTTTTAGGGGAGCCTATCCTTCTGGACAGTGGCCATATTTGTTTTGGGCCCTAGATGTAGGGGCTATTCCCCCACAGCTAGAACCTTCTCCATGGCACGCTTTACCTCAAGAGCCTGTAATCACAGGTTCTCTGTTACACAGACCACCTCTCCTATATCTCCTGCAGGGAAGTAATTGAGTGGCAGATTTTGAGTTTTCTGTATGGGTTAGTCATCCAGTTTTAGCAAAGGACCTGTCTGGCATTGTAGTTACATAAACTTTTATTTAGACTGTGCACTACAGCTGTTCCTCTAGCTCATCCTTTTCAGCCATGTCCGATAAAGGCAGTAGTTCCAGAGTGGAGTCTGGTGGGTGTAAGAAAATCTGTCATTTTTTTAATTGTTCAAATTGTCTAGTTGAAGGGCTGAGGCAGATGCCCATTGTGCTGTGTGTGAGGGTAATGTCTGAGGGCAATGCAGCTGATGTGACAGAATTAACCTGGGCTAAAACTTGGGCCCAGTCAATTGCATAGCATAGACAGCACACTCCAGAGAGAGGTTATTCCTCTTTCTGCTTCCCTCGCTGAAACAGGATCCGGGCCTCATAGCAGGAGCACCGGAGAAACCAGCTAGGGCATAGAGCCTGGCAAAATTGGTTTAGGCACCTGATGGGTTTCGGTTCAGTTTTTTCCTAAGGGGGGTGGGGGGGGGGGGAGGCATAGTGTTTGAGGGATTAGACTTTGTTGTCTAGATGAAATCCTCTAAACCTGATGGATCCTCAGAGTGTAGACTATTTAGTGTAATGTGTGGCAGGTTTTTACTATTCAACATTGAGTAGCTGGAGGCCTCTGACACTTCATTATTTCAAAGGAAAAAGAAAGTCTATTTCAATTGTTGCTTCTCTCCAGTTGGAAGTTTTACTTTGTGAAGCTTGGACCAAACCTGACAGGAAGTTTCAAGTTTCTCAGACTGTAGATTTTTTATTCTCTGCTAGCGAGGATACAGAGAAATGGCAGTCAAAGGTCGATGCCTCCATAGGGTGATTGTCAAAGACGACAACTATTCAAATTCCAAATGCATTTCTTAAAAGTGGCACAGATAGAAAATGTGAAGCTATTTTAAAATTTATATATGTTGTTGTTGAGGCCTCTTGGCCCATGTTAGTATCAGCTTGGGTAAATAAAGTGGTTGGAACAGCTCTTGGAAATATTCCAGTTTTGGAAGCAAACTCAGAATTTTTAACATTGGTTGACCACATCCAGAAGGCATTCGAGTATCTGGGTGATGCAGGACTATTAGTTCAGAACTTTAGCCTCGGGGCATTTTGGTCCTTATGCTTCTCAGGAATAGCTATGGAGGGGCAAACCTCTGATTCTCAGTGAGGGTAACAACAAGGGAAATGGCGAGTAGCCTCTAAACCCTCAGATAGCCTCTGCCCAACCTGTGGTGGGAGTTCACCTTATTACATTCCCTGGTCAGTGGTTACAGTTCAAATTCTGGGTGAGAGGAATCTTGAAACAAAGCTAAATCATAGATCTCATGAAGTCCCCATCCAGATGGTTTTTCACTACTGCTTTTCCAGGAGAGAAGATAAACTGGCTCTGAAAGAGGCCATTCAGTCTTTAGTCTCTTTAGGGGTGGTAATGCCGGTTCAAAAAAAGCAAAGGGTGTTGGGGGTTTTATGACCATCTTTTCTTGGTCCAGAAATTCAACAGAATTTTTCAACCCATTTTGAACCTGAAATACCTAAACGCTTCGCTCCGGGCGGACAGTTTCAAGATGCAGTCCCTGACATCGGTCATAAACGGCATGAAGCAAAATGAGATTATAGACATCAGAGATGTCCCTGCATGTCCTGATTTGGGAATGTCATCAATGCTCTCTCGGTTCAATTTCTTCATCAGTTTAAAATTTTAACTTTTGTCCTGGCTACTGTGCCATGGGTATTAATAAAGGATCCTGGTGGCTCTTCTGAGTTCCTTATCTAGACATCCTGTTAATCAAGGCAGGATCAATGACTTTACTCCATATCCATTTACAGATGGTGACCCAGACCCTATGTCCCATGGGTGGATATTAACTACCAGAAATCCGACCTGATACCCACCCATTGAAGGATTTTTCTAGGGCTTCAGTTCCTCATCAGACTACAACTGGTATTCTTGTTTGAAGACGAGAAGCTAGAGGCAAATGTATTCTCTATTGTCTCAGACGTATGTTGAATCTGTTATGCATGAAGGTCTTAGGGCAGATGGTCTCTACCTTCGTGACGATGCAATTTACATGATTTAATCAAGGGTTTTCCAGATTTATAATGGGGTATAGAAGGTGCTGTGTGGGGGAAGTAAGGCACTAAGCCTAACAAACATGTCTGGCCTTCTCTACAGTGTGACAGCTCCCTTCTTGCCAGGCTTTTTCACAGTAAAAGCCTGCCATTTTTGTTACTGCTTCTCACCTTTCTAGTGGTGCCTGGTCATTACTAATACCAGAGGGAAAACTTTATCTGCATGTGTGCCTTTGTGACTGCTGTAGCTGTGTCACTGTATTTTATGCTAAGTTGATAAGAGTATTTTTTGGTCTCATTTTTATCTCTGTTCTGTATATAGGTTGAGTACTGACCTGTTTTCTTTATAGGTTCTTTACTCTCTGTATAGTGAAGACTAATGTGTGTATACATTGTTGCTACTTAGTGCAATATTAGTATGTGCAAAAACTGTTAGATTATTCACGGCTATAATTGTTTCCTACAGTCTTATTCCTAGATTTTTCCTCCTTTCTTTCTCTCCCACTCTACAGCCCCCTACATCTCTAACCTCCTCTCCATTCACACTCCTGCCCGCTCCCTGCGCTCAGCCAATGATCGACGCCTCTCCTCCACTCTTATCACCTCTTCCCACTCCAGAATCCAAGACTTTTCCCGTGCTGCCCCCCTTCACTGGAATGACCTCCCTCGTTCCATCCTCCTCTCTCCTACCCTGTGCTCCCTCAAACGTGCGCTGAAAACCCACCTCTTTCTTAAAGCCTACCAATCATCCACATAACCCTTAATCTCCTCATCTCGCTCTCCCCCCTGCCTCATCTCGCTCCCCCTGTGCCTGTTCTGTTTTCCCTTCCTGGGGATGTAAGCTCACATGAGCAGGGCCCTCTTCCCTCCTGTCTCCCTACCTGTTCTTCTGCTCCATGTCTACTGCGTTAGCCAGCCTGGAGTTTCTGAAGTATTGGTATTTTGTTTATTATTTTGTACAGTTTTAGTCTGTCTGTACTGTGTACGGCGATGCGGAAACCTTGTGGCGCCTAACAAATAAAGGATAATAATATACAATATGTCAAAGAGGGGTGGGTTCCAGGTACAAAGCTGCCGGGACTAGCTCGGTGGTGTACTTCACCTGTTCCAGGTGGCAAGCGAAGTTGCCTCGCGGATGCCTGTTGCACAGCTTGCAAGTCTGAGGATCTGGGTCTGTGTTCGTCTGGCAGGGACACACCCGACCTGGTGGAGCTGACTTGGGCTAGACAAGTGGAAAGGTCCATTGCAGTACTTAGACTTGAAACGGCACAGGTCTCTGGCGGTAGGTGATGACCTTTTTCCTATTCTTTCCTTAGGTGCTCTGTCTAGAGCTATCCCTCCTCTGGGACAGGTGTCTCGGCGAGCCCCTGATGAAATAGTGGCGTTACAAGAAACTCCCTGAATGCAAAACCTAGAAAGCACAATCAAGAGACTAGTCGGGGTATCTTCATCCCTAGAGAACATGTTAGAAATGTCGTCTCCCATTAGATGGCAAAAATGCCAGGCTCATCCCTAGGTCCAGGAGTTAGTAGACTTCGATTCGGACCCCTCCCTTCAGGAGGATGAGGAAATTCAGGAGACCTCAGAATATGAGGACCTGACAGCCTGGGAGGATGATTCCTCTAGTAGACAGTGGGTGATGGACCTTATTTTGGTGGTCCAACACACTCTCAATATTTCTGATGTGGAACCTTGCTTTTTTGGGACCAGTGGTTCAGTTCTTCTCCAGACGCTTGAGTAAGGGGCATAGTAGACAGTTACATCTCAGATGTGTTGGGGATGCATCCACAGCGTGTCCTGTCCACTCGCCTTCCACAAGACCAGGGTAGGAGGGTGGTCCTGCTGGGGCCCATTCAATCCTTAATCTCTTCAGGAGTGATTTGTTCCAGTCCCGAGGGAGCAAAGAGGTGGCTATTCAAATCTTTTTCTTGTCCAAAAAACAGATTTGAACTTTCGCCCCATTCTGAATTCCCTCAATTCACACTTGAAGGTACCCTGCTTCCGGATGGAGTCTGCTCGCTCTGTAATCAACTACATGGAACGGAGCGAGTTTCTTGTATCCTTGGATATAAAGGGCGCATTCCTTCACATACTTATTTTGGAGGGGCACCACAACCTCCTCACGTTTGCTGTGGACGTGTCTCATTGTTAGGGCCCTACCCTTTGCTCTGGCAACAAAGCCAAGGGTATTCACAAAGGTAACGCTGTACCTTGACGATCTCCTAATAAAAGCAAATTTTTCCCTTCTACTTCGGTCTCGCTTGCGTTTAACGGTGGACACGTTGCAATCGCACGGCTGTGTCATCCGTCTTAAAAAAGTCCAGTCTTGTCCCCTATCCAGCGCATGGTTTTCCTGGGTTCCCTGTTAAACACCAGGTGGAATAGGGTGTTTCTGCCCCAGGACAAAATTCTGGCTGTTCAAAACCAGGAGAAGACAGTGTGATCCCTCAGACATGTCTCCATTCTTCAGAGCATGAATAGGGGTGCATGGCATCTTGTTTCGAAGCAGTTCAGTTTGCTTTCTTCCACTCGAGCTTTCCATCTCGAGATCCTTACCAGGTGGTTGAGGGCCAATCTTAATTTGGCAACGCAGTTTTTCCAACTGTCATCAGCGACCCGTCGGTCCCTATTGTGATGGCTGCGGGTGCAGAATCTCCATCAGAGGTGTGTCGGTGTGGGACTGGACCATTGTGACTACAGATGTCTGCCTCCTAGGCTGGGGTGACTCTGAACCTTTGTCTTCAGGGGCTCTGGACCTGGAAGAGAGTAAAGCTGCCTATTATTGTTCTTGAGTTATGGATGGTCTTCAATACTCTGGTTCAAGCACAATCCCTTCTTGGGCATCTGCCCAATTGGGTCCAGTCCAACAACACCATGGCAGAGGTGTATTTAAACTACCAGGGGGGGATCTGGAGTTCCTTAGATATGATGAAGGCCGCCAGGATCATGCGCTGGACGGATCGTCATTTCCCAGCCATCTGAGGCCTTTATCCCGGGGTGAACAATTGATAAGCGGACTACTTGAGTCCCAGGGAATGCTCCCTCCACCTGGAGGTGTTTGCTCAGACTGTAAACAGATGGGGGTCAGCCGAAAGGTCGAAATGATGGCCTTTCAGCTGAACCACAAAAAGATCGGTATTGTACCAGGACCAGGGACTCGCTGGTGGCCCCCTTACCGAGTGCCATGATGGTCCCATGGAATTACCGGCTGGTATAATTCTTCCCACCTATCCCGATGTTGCCTCTGGTGTTTGAAAAAGGCCAAGTTGTAGGGGGAACTAGTAGTTCTGCTGGCTCCCGACTGGTCGAGAACCTCACGTCACAGCATGGTTATAGATTGGCCCTGGATACTCCCTCACCAGGAAGATCTTCCCTGCCAGGATCTGTTTTTCCATCAGCACGGATGGTTTTGACGGCCTGGCTGTTGAGGTCTTGATTCTTCGTAGAAATGGTTTCTTTGAAAAGGTCATCAAGACGATGATTAAAGCCCAGAAAGCAGCATCTTTCGGTAATCACCATATTATGGAAGTCATACATTGGTTGATGTGAAAGACAGTGTTCCTAGCTCTTCTTTCCAGTTGGCTCGTTCTTAGTGTTCCTTCAGGATGGCGTGGACAATGTCCGAAACTGGCATCCCTTAAGGGATAGATCTCTACATTGTCTGTGTTTTATCTTGAGTTATGGGTCGTATTCAATGCTGGCTCTCTGATACCAGAAGTCCACACCTTTCTTTAGGGGGTCCTTTATGTTTAGCCACCCCTTGTCCCGCCGGTAGCGCCGTGGGACCTGAAATAGTTTTTTTTGCAATGCAGCCGATGTCACTATTTGAATCTGATCTTCCATGTCTTTGCTTTCAAAGGCGCTAGTCTGGGTCGAAAAATTCTACGCGCAGCTCATTCTGAGCGTACCCACCCATAAGGAGCAGCTTTGGATTGTCCCCATGGTGAGAAAATAGCATTTTTTACTTACCGTAAAATCCATTTCTCTTGACCCATTTGGTGGACACTGTGCTCCCACTTCTTGTTTTGATGGTTTTGGTTGAATGTTCTTGTTTTTTGTGACTTTGTCCTTTCCTTGAGGCTTTGTTAGTTAATATAGTGATCTATTTCTGTCCAGGGGGCGTAGAGGCCGGACAAGTTTATTAGGTTTAGTGCCATACTCCCCGCACAGCGTCCTCTATACCCCATGACGAGCAGTGTCTCCCAAATGGGTTAAGTAACACTGATTTTACAGTAACTAAGAAAAAACACCTATGAACAAGTCAGACTATTACTTGTCCAGCCAGCTCATTCTTCTCGTGTTTAATATTTCAAGTTTTTAAAATTATATTCTGTATTCTAGTGTTGGCTAACCTGTGACACTCCAGGTGTTTTGTGAAACTACAACTCCCAGCATGCTTTGCCAATATATAGCAGCTTACTGCTGGAAGGGTATGCTGGGACTTATAGTTTCACAACACCTGGAGTGTCACAGGTTAGCCAACAATGGGAGGATGGAGTATTCAGATTTTGTGTAGATTTCAGTGCTTAGCTCCTGCATGAGCGGTTGCATTGTTCCTCAATGAAATAAAAATTATAATAAAAAAATTAACAAAAGTGTAAAATTCCATTTTTAAGCTTCTACGGGCTACTCAGCCCATATAAATGGTATCCGTTACCAGATAATTTGCGCTCTTTAGATAGAGAGGAAGAAAAATGTTCTGGTTTTATTTAGCGTGTGTTGAAAATTAGGTATATTGCGTTTAGACTCCTATCACGTTTGCTTTTTCATGTGCCAGTCTCAATTTTAAAGGCATTGGCAATCTGTTCTTGTGCTAGAATACAGCAGGGGGCAGCAGTGTACCTTGTGAGGTACAGGATGTGGTCCTTATACGAGTAGGAAAATATTTTCTCTAGCCTTGAATATGTAATAATGTGTTTTCCACAAACATGAAAGCAAAAGATTTGGTCCCATTAGCTATGTCTGAATATGCTTTTTCAACTTTCTTACATGTGTTTTTATTTTATTTTGTAGAAAAATCTGTCAACAGTAATATGAGGATTGTGGTTGATTCTGAATCCCGGAAAAGAAATCTTGCAACAAGAGAATCTGGAATACCTCTGAAAAAACCCTGGTTTGATAAGTATGTTGGTTTAAGAACCTGTTTGAAATAGAAAATCTTCTGTTGGCTTTGTGTAATAGAATTGTTTCTCATGCACATGAACAAGCATATTTTATGTATAGGTCCTGCAACTGGGAACACTAAGGAGTTAATAAAAGTAATTCCTCCTCTTAGCTATATATCCAGGCATGACTCCAATTCGAGTATACCACCCTGAACATAGGGCATGTGTTAAGGTGTTGGCATTTGTGTTATACTCTGGAATGCATACAGGTACCGAAGCCAGTATCCGATTTTGTTTAGCTTTGGACAACTCAAGATAATAAAGTTAATTGCAAATGTATTGTGCTGTTAACTTTAATAAACTGTACTCCATGTACATGAAATAGATTTAATGTTAAATATGAACATGCTTCTAGTTTTCAAGTTCATTTTTTTTCTCTCCTAATTTCTTTACAGTAGATATTGATTGTAATATTCCCAAAATAAAGCTCTAGTTACAAAACAATATAAAATTTAATTTGGGTGTGGTTAAAAGACCATTAAACCCAACAGTTTTCAAGGCTACAGTACAAATTGCTGTAAAATGAGATGTAAAAAAATTGAGAACTTAAAACATATAATAAAGAAAACGCAATTCATTGACTTGACGTTGAATAGTGTTTTATGTTCGTTCTAGCTTGTGTTGTACAATGAAGTGCTAATTTAAGAAAAATCTATTTGTTCCTAAGTTGAGCAAATATATCCAGGCATCTATTTTGTGTACAGTATATTGTAATACTTGTACTAAACATGAACATCTATACTGAACACTTGAAATATATGAAATGTACAGAAGTATGACAGTAGAAAAATGTTTCATTAGTGAAATAGCGTCAGGGATTTTAGCATATTGAATGAAATATGTTCATGTATGAAGTGACCGAGAAAGTGTAAAGACAGGGAATGCCTTACATTATCTGTAGGTTATTCCTTGTGTAACTGGATCCTCACAAAAACGTTTGAGCAAATTGCTTATTTTTATGGTAACAGGATCAACTTTACAAAGGTCTCGTGTATTGTTTTTGGCTGCTGTATTAACGGATGTAGTAGTAGTATGTGTAAAATTAAGAAAATGGTACTTACTCTAATGTATAAGTGGAATGACCAGAAATGTGTTTATTTGAATACTGTACTTTCACAGGTCAAATTTTAATAGAATGAGCAATCCTGGCTTTCAGAAAAAGGTTCAGTTTGCAAGTGAAAATACTAAGCTGGAGCTAAGGAGAATTCCTCCAGAGCTGAACAACATCAGTAAACTTAATGAGCATTTCAGTAAATTTGGGACCTTGGTGAATTTGCAGGTATTGTATTTGTGTTAATTGTTTAATTTCAGATTTATATGGTCACCAAAGTCCAAAAAAATTTGTATATTAATTGGCTTTTTTGTCCAAAAATTGTCCTATGTGTGCACGAGGTAGAGAATTTAGACTAAACTTCAGTGGGTTATAGAGACTTATTCTGTATTCTCTGGAGACCAATGTCTAATATTGTCGTCCTGGACATTATAGTAAATTATTAATTTTTTTAAGAGCTTGCTAGTTTAAATCTAAATGTGACTAAATCACCTACTTTCCCAATAATATTTTATGGTGGGAGGGTCCCTCCCTTAGGACTACCATCATTTACTCTATGGGGGTTGTGGCACAAACAGTTGGGGACTTCTTCTGATACACAAAGTGCTGCTCTGCTCTTTGTTAGATGAGATCCGACATAGCAGATCTGAGGCTTTTTTTGCGTCTGATGTGTCTGATAATTTGTGGTACTGCTTGCTTCTCTCCATAGCAGACTACAAAGACCCTGCTAATTATAGTGACTGTGGATTCTGAGGAGGAGACCCAACCAAAGTACTATTGTTGAAAAGGATAGGATTTCATAAAATTGATAATTAAAGTGGTAATCTCTTTTAATGTACATTGGATTTTAGAGATAAATGTGCAAGCACAGCTGGTCAACGACTGGAACAAACGTAACCAATTTGTTGTGCTTGCCTTTTGAGCCACCCTGACTTGACTCTTAAGTGGGAAGTTAAAATACTATAGGCCATATATAGTGCTCCGCTTTTTTTTCAATGTTCCCATTTCAATAGACAGTGTTGTCATCTATCCATCTTGGACATGGCTTGTCCCTCTCTGGCTTACTTTTTGCCTCGCTTGAGATACACATATTACCAATGAATAATCATTGATCATAAGAAAGTACATAATAAAAGAATTTAAAGTGTAACTGTCATGTAGATGTGTAAAAATGAATGAATCTAAATTTAATGCTATACTGAGTGAAAGCTTCATTGCTGTATGACGTTTTTAACACATTCACCAAAACCATGTCTATCCCTCTTTCCTAAATGCTTCAGGCTTTATTTAAATTAGGTGTTATTGCTGCCATGAGTTCCTATGACCGTTAAATCATGTGATCATTCAGAGCCAATGTACTGACAGCAGGCAGCTTGAGCCAGGATGCTGAGCATACTCCTGCCAGTGCATTGGTTATTCATACTCCATTCCATGAATATTCCTATGTACTTTCTTTAGTTTTGTTTTCATGTAAAAAGGGGATATAGAAAAAAATATAAAGCTGTAACATATTGGTTATGTTACCCAGATATTTGTTTAACGTGCATGTGATGGATACTCCAACTATTTATCCTGTTTATTTGTACACCTTATGGAGTAGCTCTGTGGTTAATTAAACTGTACACCCTCTTTTGGCGATACTGCTTTTGACAGTGGGTTTGAAAAGTGTAGGTACTTACACCACTACAGCAGACTGCATATGATTGGGTAACATAATCGCCAAAGTCTTACTTGCAGTAATGTGCAGCCAATCGGACAAGTGATTCCATGTCATTGTAATTTTCTTGTCAGAAATTCTACCGTGTTTCTATACTCTTTACACTGTGGTTACTTAGGAGAGTATCGTGGTTGACAATAACGCTTCTCTTCTTTAAAAGTAGTCTAGATCCATTGGGATCCAGTTGCCAATCAAACGCAGGTGGAACTTTAAACTCAACTTTACTACACACACACATATGGTTGGCATAAATTAATAAACAACTTAATCGTTCAAAAATCAACAATACTATTGCACATACAGAGATATAAATATAGTAAAATCACAATCTATTTAAAAATACTCAATAGAAACTTTAACTTTCATAGCAATCCCTATAACATTCATTTTACATTTCCCAACACATCAGTATTTCTCTAATCTTCATCTAATTTATTCTTGTAGTAAACATGAATATACCATTAAAAAAAACTCTTGACTGGATACAAATATTATTTTTCTTAAAGGATACAAAAAGTTAAATATAAAAAAAAAAAAAATAGATTACAGCGAAGTTCCAACTGGGGTTTGAACTCGGCACCCTTCATACCAGAGACATATATTCTATGCAACTCTCTTGCAGTAAAATCACCTCTCCCACCATTAATAGCAGTCAAAGCCAGCATTGCCAAGGGTGGTTGTATAACTCCTCTAATGTCATGCACAACAGAGCACTTAAAAGCTTATCAGAGACACCCATTTGAAACCTAGTGTCTGATGTCTATGAACTAGTCTCCAAAATTATATATTCGTCTTGACTCTTTAATGAGCTGTATAGTGTATGTGCTATATTAAAAAAAAAAAAAATTACTGTATGGGGCCAAATCATAATTAGTGGTCCACTAGGTAGCAAATATTGCAATACGTATCTACGTGACACATTTTCTTTCTTTCACTTTTTTTTTTTGCACATACATAAAGACATCAAATTTGGTAATCTTAGACCAAAAATCCCAGATCACCTTTTCTGATTGTGGGACTAAAACGGCCAGCAATTTTGATCATTTTAGGAAATCCAGTAATCTCATGGATGTAATCTGCCCCTATGCGGTCATTGGTCCCCAAATGACTTGCCCAATTTGGCCATTAATATGGGAAATAAATTGTACAGAGAACCAAATGCTTGGTTCTTGGCTGAAAGACTATATCTGCCTACATATAGGCTGTATATATATTTTTTTCTACTTCTGTAGGTTGGAACTCTATCTGCTAATTTATGTCATTGTCAATGTGCTATATGCCATAATACATTGGTGCTGGTGGTATTGTAGGCCACTACAGTAATTTAATTTTCTAGTTTTGAATCAAGTTGGGGTGGCCGAGAAAAGCACACGATATTGGTATTATTTCCATTCTTCATACTGCTGTGTTTTTGACAGCTTAATGTATCTTAAAGATATTTGTCTAAATTAACTGTACATCATAGTTTTAACACTTTTAGGGGGGAATTCAATTCCCCCCAGATTAATGCAGCG
This sequence comes from Mixophyes fleayi, assembly GCF_038048845.1. Lineage (NCBI taxonomy): Eukaryota > Metazoa > Chordata > Amphibia > Anura > Limnodynastidae > Mixophyes > Mixophyes fleayi. The sequence continues at coordinate 115,978,160 of NC_134403.1, read as the reverse complement.
TTAATCCTACTACCGCTATTACGGTAAATTTAACCCAGCTTTCTGCTCGCAACTCAGGGAGCCGGCATTGAAATTACTGTAATAGTGCGCAGGCCGGATTACATTAACGCGGCCAATTGAATCCCCCCCCCCCCCCCAAATATGAAATTTACCAAATCCATACTAACAATAGTAGTTTGGGGTGTGTGGGTGGGGGAGGAGTTACAAGCTACAAATCCAAATTCAGTTATTCATATCTTGGTTGTTTCAAGAAAATATGTATTACATGCACGTCCTTTTGTGTACCATTTAATATACAGGTTGCTTATGAAGGAGATCCGGAAGGTGCTCTAATTCAATTTGCAGCACATGCAGAAGCGAAGAAAGCAATCTCAAGCACAGAAGCGGTTCTGAATAACCGGTTTATTAAAATGTATTGGCACAGAGAAGGCCCTTCTCAGCAGACACAAGCGCCAACATCTCCAAAGGTATTAATTTGTGACTTATTTTATCTTTATTTATAGTAGTAGATAAAGCATTCCTTACAATACTTGCATAGTGGTTTTACGGCAAAGAAATTTAACCATTTTAATGCTGTGGTGTATGACCCCTAAGCATAAGAAAACAAAGCAGAGCAGCATCCATACTGCAGAATTTAGAAAATAAGTGGTTCATAGGAGAGAATGTAAATATCACTCTCTTGGGATGTCCACTATAATATATACCATTAGACTAAAATAGTAACCAGGCTGGTGTACAGTTCATTCAAGGGACATTGCCCAGATCCTGCTCCAGGGCAAAGAAGATGCACTCTCCACATTCATCCACATTGTGTACTTCTACTATTAAACTGTGATGGACTGAGGAAAAACAAATCACCAATCCCTGTTTTTGTCACAAATAATGTATGCAAATAGATGTCAGTCATACCACATTACTTGTTACCGAAATACCTCACTATGGATAATGTGTTCAAGAGATAGTTTGCTGGATAAAAAAAAAAGTGGTTAGAAGACATTTTGTAATGTTATCTCTGTTTTACTGACTCTTTGTAAGGTTGGGCAGCTGAATATTCAAGCTTCAAATTTGCCGGTTATTAAGCAGTCTGTGAAAGAGCGCCTTGGTCCAGTCCCTTCTAGTAACACTGAGCCAGCTGAGGCCCAAAATACAAACGCAACAACATTACAGGTATTTTACTCATTTGTACCTATGCTTTTCTTCACTCTTTTTGTTTCTTAATGGTTTTAGCTAATTAAGTAAAATAAAAGCGAAGTGCTGTGAGTAGTGTGGTTTAAATTATAACAAACATTTTTAATGTTCTTAATTTTAAAATTAATATGATTAAAGTAAACTATTCACTGCCATCAGTGAATTGCTCAGGTTATTTCATCACTGTTTCTGATGCTTTATTTACAAACAATGCATTTTAGCTGCACCCAGGTACATGAGCTGGAATTGGTAAACGTGGAAGACCATGTGCACTCCATTCTCTATTTTGTAGTTCTCTAAGCAAATACAGACTAAAGGTAGAGATTATACACTCCTATGGTGCACTTGAACAATATAATTGTCTTCCTTTTTCATTCTAGACGGTAACAAAAGTACCAATAAAGGAGAGACTGGGTTTTATCACGAAAAACTCTTCTACAGCCACTGAAAAGGTCAGAAAAACATTTTAGAATTAAATGTTTATAATATGAAAAGAATATTTTTCCATCAGCCGTTTGGAAATAAAGTGACTAGTGGGGAGAAGTTTAACCCTCAGGAAACACTTGAAGAAAAAAAAGGCAGATGGCACCTCACACTGCTTGGTACCTATACCCTCATTTGCCCAAGAGGCAGCATAGATGGCATTTTCAGCTAGTTGCAAGTTGAGCTGTTTCTTGTTTGTTTTTTTTGGGGGGGGGAGGATGTTCTCACTTTTCTCCAGATTGAGCCCTCTTCACACTGTGCACAGTGAGCAGCACTGTTGTAGGGTTTCCAGAACTAGCATATACAAGGAAACGGGGGTAAGCTCACTGGGGTGTACCATCTCCTAGTCAAACTTAAATGTGGGGATGGCAAGAAATTTCTGCTCTCTGTGTGCACCAAATATATTTAAACACACCTAACTTATGAGTGATTTCACGTTAAAACAGTGTAATTGGCAATTTCTTGGCAAGAGATATGTCTACAGCATGAAAGGATTCTACAAATTCTAAATGGCAGCACAGTATTTTATTGCAAAATAAACAATGTAAGTGTTTTGATGTATTTTCTTTTATTTATTGCGGATGTTGTACAATATTCATCATGAAAAGACTGAAAAAGATTGTTTGATGTCAGATTGGAGAAAAACAACTAAAATTCTAGTTTCATTCCAGGAATAGTGGGGCACTTTAACAAAGGATAAATATGTGCATATTTTAAGATGTGCCTTTGCAATATATTTAGAAAATGCAGCTCCCTCTGAGAAACTCTTCCCTTACTTTCAGATTTCAGTTCATTCATACGTGGGCACTTTAGTAGTCTATAATCTAAAGACTATGCTGTTATCCAACAAGTGTACTTTATTTTCAGGTTTTGTCCACCTCTACTGGTCTTACAAAAACAGTTTACAACCCGGAAGCTTTAAAGGCCATTCAAAAATCGGTAATCTATTCTCCTTCAATGGACAACAGCGAAGCACATAAAAAAAAACAGGTGAATATTTTTGTGTTAAAAATATTAAGTCATTTACCTGCATGGGAAGGTAAGGCGCACTTTACATGATTCTCAGCTGGTCGACACGTGGAGGCTACAGCACCCATCGGTTAGAGACTACACTTTTTTCTCCCACCCACACGGAGTCTATTCCCGCATTGACTACCTATTTCTCTCACACAGACATCTCTCCCTTGTTCATTCAACATCTATAGGTCAGGCAACTTGGTCAGATCATGCCCCTATCTCTTTGTCCATACACTTAGCTCAACCAAGGGTTAAAGGTTGTTCATGGAGACTTAACGAGCTCCCTTTACAAGACTCCAACTGTAAAGCACAAATCGAACAAGCCGTTGACGACTACATAGAATTCAATAATACCCCGGAGGTCTCGGCAGTATCAATCTGGGAGGCACATAAGTGTATCCTTCGTGGTAAAATGATCCAACTAGGCTCATTTATGAAAAAACAGAAAGAAGCTTTGAAAGACCAGCTTCTCAAAAAAATTATCGCTTTAGAGGCCAGACACAAAGCTGCTTTGTCCTCCGAAGTACTTGCGGAATTGACCAAAGCCAGGACTGCCTTGAATACACTCCTATATGATAGAATAAAACTAGATTTTCAAAAATGTCGCAATCGATACTTCCAATGGGGTAACAAACCCGGCTCAATGTTAGCAAGGGCCTTGCGGGCTCAGAGGACCAAATCATTCATAGCCATGGTTAAAAATGACAAAGGCATGGAATGCCAACTTACATCAGACATAGCGGTAGCTTTCCACTCCTTCTACTCCCAACTTTACAACATATCGGACAAGACGTTTAGGACAGACTTTCCCAATAGACGTCCCTCGATACTATCTTTCTTACAGGAGATAGCCTTTCCTACTCTCTCAGATGTTGACATAGCCTTGCTGGAACAGCCATTTACCCATGAACTGGCTGAAGCAATAAAATTTACACCTTCAGGTAAAAGCCCAGGCCCTGATGGTTTTTCAATATCTTACTACAAGGCTTTCAAACATAAGCTAGTACCCTTGATGGTGCCAGCCTTCAACACTGTTTCAGAGAGCACCCCTTTCTCCACACAATCCCTAGAAGCCCACATCACAGTAATACCTAAAGATGGCAAGGACCCCTCTCTGTGCCCGAGTTATCGGCCAATTTCCCTACTTAACGTGGACATTAAATTATACGCAAAACTTATAGCTAACCGTTTGAAGCCCATCCTGACGGGAATAGTCCACTCTGACCAAGTGGGATTCATTCCTGGACGTGAAGCAAGAGATAACACAACTAAGATTATCGACCTGGTCCATTCGGCAGTGAGCTCTAATACACCCTCTATGTTGTTATCCACGGATGCCGAAAAGGCCTTTGACCGAATTGACTGGTCATTTCTCGGCTGCATGTTATCCCATATGGGCCTAGGACCAATTGCCCTTCATCGGATTTTAGCTCTCTACCGTACCCCTACGGCTCGTATAAAAATTAACGGGTCTCTCTCGGATCCAGTCTTGATTGGAAATGGCACTAGACAGGGGTGTCCACTCTCACCATTGATTTTTGTACTTTGTATGGAAGCCCTGGCTAGGGCCATTAGAGCCAACCCTGATATTTCAGGAGTGGTAGTGGGTAAAGTGGAATATAAATTAGCACTTTTTGCAGATGATCTCCTAGCTGTGGTTACCAACCCAATCATTTCAATTCCCAATCTGGTTAAAGAATTCCAACAATTTGGTTCTCTATCCAATTTCAAAATCAATTATTCAAAATCGGTGGCTTTGAACTTATCTTTAGCTCCTCGTGTGGTTGAAGGGCTCCAGCAGGCTTTTGCATTCCAGTGGCACTCATCACATATTAAATATCTGGGTATACTTATTTCTAAAGATCTGATGCAACTGTTCGACCTTAACTTTAGTCCTCTCATGGCTAAACTTCGTAAGGATCTGGGAGAGTGGCATAACAAGGCCTTTTCCTGGATAGGTCGTATCAATATTATTAAAATGAACATTCTCCCACGTATCCTTTACCTCCTCCAGACTCTTCCAATTCACATACCAAATAAATGGTTTAATGACCTACAGAAATTGCTGAGAGACTTTGTTTGGAGGGGAAAGAGGCCCCGTTTTAAACATTACATTTTATATCGACGTAAACACATAGGGGGACTCCAACTTCCACACTTCCCCTCATACCATAATGCGGTGATGCTGGGAAGGATCCTGGAGTGGTCAAATGCTAATAGTGAGAAGCAGTGAATCGTTATTGAAGGATCATACCTTCCTTCCTCACCTCTATTTACTCCATGGTTAAGCAAACTACCTATCATCAGACACCCCATAATTGGTCCTACCATTTTAGTATGGTCCAGACTTCGGATCCTTCCACACCTCTCCTCTATTATTTCACCACTGACCCCCTTATTTGATAATCCTCTTTTCCCCCCAGGCGTACAAACTGGCCCCTTTAAGACATGGGTGCGTGCTGGGATTACACGTGTCGGCCAGCTGATAAATTCCACCGGTGTGTCCTCCTTTCTTGAGATCCAGTCCAAATGGGAGCTTCCGGGATTGGAGATTTGGAGATACCTCCAGATCAAGCACTTACTGACCTCGGGATTACCTCGTAATGATATAACTAGAGCCCTCACAGCATTTGAAACATGGTGTCTAGCAGATGGCTGTCTTACCCACCTGCTCTCCAAAATCTACAAACTACTTATAGAAAACCTTTTTAGCTCCTTACCCAAATTCACCACTGCTTGGCAGCAAGATCTGGGAGAGCATGTCCGTGAAGCAGACTGGTTAGCCATTTTTGAGACCACACATGCTTGTTCTGCTAGTGTCTCTATAATAGAAACTAATTACAAGGTTCTAACAAGATGGTATAGGTGCCCAGCCCAACTAGCAAACTTTTGCCAGGGTGTTTCTGACTCCTGTTGGAGATGCCAGAATGCCCGGGGCACTACTATGCATATCTGGTGGGATTGTGAGATACTCAGACCTTTCTGGTCCAAAGTCATGGAGGTCTCTGCTGAAATATTAGGAGATGGTGTTCCTGATAGTCCCGCCTTCTGGCTTCTCAACAAGATCGACGTTCCAATTTCCAGGTTTTAAAAAAACATTTTACGTTATCTGATTTCGGCTGCGAAAGCAGTGATTCCAACCCATTGGAGATCTCCTAACCCCCCAACCATCCGGAAGTGGTTCCAGAGATTGGAGTTTTATAGAGTTATGGATGAGCTTTTACTTTCATCTGCTGATAAAGTTACTGAATATTACTCCATTTGGAGCCCATGGCTCGAATTCCAGGACTCCGATAAATTTAATCATTTAAACAAACCAGTTCTCTCACCTACTCTCCTTGCTAGGACTTGAATTGTTTATTTACATAATCTGTACTAGGAAACATTGCCGCCCCCCCTTACCTATCCCCGTCTCTCTTTTCCTTTTTCTCTTTCTTCTTCTTCTATCATAACATTTATTTGAATGTGTTATTATGACATTTTGTATTAATGAGGTGGTTTTGTTACCCACTTATCTGTTCTTGTGAATCTCTGTTGAAACTGCCTTAAAAACTTCAATAAAGATAAATATTATAAAATAAAAAAAAAATATTAAGTCAAATGATCAGGTGTTTGGTTAATGGTATTAACTTGTGTGTAAAAAAAAATACATTTTATTCTTTCACTGTGCATCGCAGTGCCAAGACGTACACGCTATTGCACAAATTTTAATAGGACCAGTGACGTATATCATTTTGATACAGTAAAAGTGAGAGAGGTATACCTCCTAGATCGTTCACTAAAGGACAAAATTTTGCTAATTGTTTGCCCTTTAATATATCCCATTGTAGAAAAACTCTGCTTTTTCACCTCCCAAAACAAATTTACAGGAAGCGCTAAAACTTCAGCAAGATGTAAGGAAGAAAAAGCAGGAAATATTGGAAAAACACATAGAAACACAGAAGGTAAGAAGTTTACATAGTTTCTGCTATAATATACCTCGAAATTTGTTCATCCATAGTCAAAATTGTAACTTAACTAGGCTCTTTATGAAAAGAGGATTTTTATACTCGCTGTAAAATCTGTTTCCCTTAACCCATTTAAGGACACTACGCTTCAACCCTTTTTGTTTTAACCGTTTTCAATTGTATGTTTGTTTGAATTTGACTTTAGTTCTATTCTTGGGGCTTTATTAGTTTAAATAAACTGATTGCCCTGGTAATTATAATGGCTCCAGGTTAGCAACAAAGTATCTGGTACACCACAATGCCAAGGATGGAAGCAGGTTCAGGATGTCAACTTCCTCTGTGGGAAAATCTTCTGTTGCAAGGTTTATTCCTACATCAGGACCACCGTTGTCAGACTTCAACATCGTGACTGTTGAAGCTAGAATCTTGAGAGCCTAGGGATTGTTGTGATGGAGTTATACAGACAATGTCGAAAGCTAGAAAACCAGTTTCTGCAATAATCTGTCATAGGGTATGGACGTATTATGTGGTGCCAAAACAGGAAATTCCAAACTTCTTCCTTTAGGCTTTCACGTCGTCTATCCTTTTTCCCGGAGAGACTTGACAATGACCTTAAGCTTACTTCCCTTGGGGTTCAGGGTTCAGTTTTGTATGTGCATTTTTACCAGAAGATGGCCCTGATTCTAGATGTTCAGACCTTCCTTATGGTGGTTTGCAAATCCAGTCCCCCAACAGCACCATGGAATTTTAACTTTGTTCTCTTGGTTCTTTAGCTTCCTCAATTTGAACCTTTTGGAGACCATTGAATTAAAGTAGTTGACTTTAAATATTTTCCTTTTAGGTATTTCTTCAACTAGATGGGTTTCAGACTGGGAGGCCCTGTCCTCCAGGTTTCCCCTCTTGATTTTTCATGATGACTGGGTGATCTTGTGCGGATCTGTTCCGACAAAAAGTACTTGTAGGGCATACTTTATTTAGATTAATTTGGTGATTGTTTATTTTGTAATATACTGGAGGAAATACTGTCCCAAGTGTAGTAAGTAGGCTTCCTGTCTTTAGTGACAAACCTAAGATGATGCTTAATCCCTTTAATAACTGGGGTTCTCTGTAGCTTTGTGACCACACACGTTAACATGTTTGCTTTGTGCTGGTTAAACATGAACTTTTGTTAGTGTATGTGTATATGTATGTATATGTATATATGTATATATGTATATATGTATATATGTATATATGTATATATGTATATATATATATGTATATATGTATATATGTATATATGTATATATGTATATATATATATATGTATATATATATATATATATATATATGTATATATGTGTGTATATATATATATATGTGTGTATATATATATATATGTGTGTATATATATATATATTAAAATAAAATGTTCTAAACCCTCCAGTTAGAGCAAACAATTTATTGATTTTAACTATGAAAGCTAAGCTGAATTTCTCAGGCTTAATGTCTTTCTCTTCTGTTGGGCAATCATGTGAATAATGGTGGAATACAGAATTACTACACAGCTTTTTGTTGAAATCACTGATCACTTTTTCAAGCCTTCAAATATTTAAATGCTCTATAAAACCCCTTACCTTTCCTCTACACTTCTCACACTGGTACACCCTTGCTTTTGTTCCAATCCCCACTCTTGAGTCACAATTTCCCCTATTGTCTCCCCTCTGCCCTTTTCCCCCTGGATTGTAAGCTCTCACATGCAGGATTCACTGTACCCTTAATTTTCACATTTGTACTTATTTTGTATGCCTGTTCTATGCTTTGTTTATATATGCTTAGTTTTACTCACGGTTGTCTAGTGCTGAGGTGCACTTTGGTAAGTTACAAACCAATAATAATAATATGGGTAGGCAAGGTATGGGGACTAGTTGTTCTCAACAAGTGGGATAGTACACCATTGATAGTACACCATCACTAGTATCAGCACAGTTGTATTTCAGAAAGCAATTGAGCCATGCAGGCATTTTGAAGACAATACAGTAAGTAATTTGGTTAAATAAACCTTTAAATATTTTTATTTCATTGAGACTGTGGGACTAACATAAATGTATGTTTTGCAGATGCTTATATCAAGACTTGAGAAAAACAAAAATATTAAGTCGGATGACAAAGCAGAAATCTTGAAAACATTGGAAACATTGACTATCAGTATTACTAAATTAAGAGATGAGCTGAAGGCAGTCTCTTCTGCAGGAAATGCTTTGAAGTGTAACCGAAGCAAAGTTCAGGTACTGTTTGTTTTTGCTTTTATTTTGTTATAGTATTTGTGTGAATCTATTTGCATGTCTGTGACAAATTTGCTTTACAGATTAGTGTTTCAAACTGTAAAGCTTACAGCAGGATGGGCAATATTTTTACATTCTTGCTGGGACAACAGTTGTCAGTAATCCGGCAACTGCCAGGCTACAATTCATCATTTGTCAAGTCAACATGTAGCTGGTTTTCCAAAGAAAAGAGGACAACAGTGTCATGAATGGACATGTTTGGATGCAGTCATTACATATTAACATTTTAAAGGAGTGTTCAAATATATCTTCTTTATCTTGTGTGAGTGAAAATAACAGCCACATGTGTGATAAGAACTTTACGGTTTACTGAGGCTGTACACAGTGCCCTGCTTTGCAGGATTTTACATTGATGGACAATGAGGACCAGGACCATTGTTCCGCTGATGAATTTGTGACCCGTGAGGTGGAATTTGTGCACCAAATAAAAGTGCTAAGAAATCCGTTTCAGAGAACAGATACACAATGGGAAAGTGCGGAAGATTGCGAAACCTCTTTTAAATCTACTGATGGACCTCGACGGTTTGTGTTACAAAAGGTAAGTTCAAAACATGAGTTCATTGTACGTTTCATGTCATTGTTTCCATTCGTAGTTATTTGGGCTCTCGCTAATCATTAGCAAAAAAAAACCATCTGAGCCAGCCATTTGTTTGTTAGAACTTTTTTTTCCCCCATTTCTCCATTTGATAATGGGTATGCTGATAACAAAAACCAGGATTAAAAATCAACTGCAAAGTTATATAGCATTGTTGCAGCAATATAAAAATGTTATTGCCACTTTGTTGCTATTTATAAAGAATTAAAGTGGTGTTTCTCAGTGGTCCCTTTGCCCCGGCAGAACACTTTGTAAAATATCTTTTTTTCTCCTTCCATTTCAAGTGGTGTACTGTAACATTTCCTGGGCAAATTACTCATGTCACATCCCTCTGCCAGCTCTGTGTTTGAAGATGCCAGCCCAAGAGAGCTCTTCAGGGCAATCGGGGTCACCGTGCAATATCAAAAAACTTTACTCTGTGTATAAAGATTTGTGTATGCAGGTACATTGTACACATGTACAGTGACCACATGGTAAAAATAAAACTAAAAAGCAGACTTTTGTCCCAGGACACTTAGTGGTGTAAGATACTCATATTTGGTATCCTTATAATCATGAGGTTTGGCAGATTACTTTTTATGAGTCTTACTTAGGGTAATACTATTTGCATAAATGTAACTAAGATGAGGGTCAATGAAACAAAATAGGGTGAAAATTACCCTTTTTTTTTTTTTACGGGCTTTATATAGGGAAAATTGTTACTGTCTACACTATTCTGCTAAAAGGAAATCCTATTAGATATAAAATGCACTAACATTCACATTTGTATACTAAAAGAAAATTAATGCCTGTGAGAGTGGCACATAGCCACAGTGTGGAAAAGAAATCTCTTAAATAAGAAATGTTTTCATAAGACTTAGTAATTCAAAATATAGCATGTCTTTGCTATAAGGTTGAGTACAGTACAGCATCCTGCTCACGGAACAAACTAAAACAAGACCTATTTATGCATATTTTACTGCACAATAATTGTTTGCTGAATTTAACAGACTGGAAAGTAAACAAAAATTGGGTACCCTGTCTGTTGGTACTCAACTCAAACCCACCAAACATTTCTTGTAGTCGGCTAAGAGTCTTCCCATTATTGCTTTAGAAGTTGTTTCCCATTGTATCTTGCAGAACTCTTCTAGCTAAAAATTATTGTGAGGTCTTCTTGCATGCACAGCATATTTTTTAATCTTACCACAGATTTTCAGAAATATGCAACTCTGGGGACTGTGAAGGTCAGTCCAAAACCATAATCTTTTGTTCATGTAATTACTTTATGGCTGAGATAAATCTGGCTTGTTGTCTTGCTCAAATATCCAAGAACTTTCAACTTCAATTTCTTCATGGACTCTGAAAATAGCTTTTAGGATTTGTTATTATTTAGGGGAATTTATTAGTATTTCCACGTGGAGAAGTATTTCCTGTGCCACTGGCTGCCACATAACCACAAAGCATAATAAATCTACCTCAAAGCTTAACAGTTGGCAAGTTCTTTTCTTTAGATGCTTCACCTGATTCACTCTAAAACATGTCCTTTGTTTAATATTTGTTTCATAAATCCACAGTGCTTAATTTAAAATAATAAAAAAAAGATTTTGTAAGTATTATTATGCAGCCCCATCAGAGATTTTAATCCATTTAGATGTCTCTTAAATAACTACCTGCTCCTTTGTCAGTTTTCTTTATTTTCAAGTTGTCAATCGGCTTTAAATGTATATATATTTTTTTATGGATAACAAGTTCTGAAAGCCAAAAAGAAAAAAGTAATATATAATAAGAGAGAGAGAGATATCTGTCATATGAATCAAATTAGTATCTGCTAATAAATACCTGTACTATGTTCTTTAGTGAGAAAAAAGTAAAACAAATCCACTTCTGAAACATTTTATTTGTGGACAGCTAAGAAGTGTCAGATACATTTCCAAGTTTCATAACATTCTGATTGCAATATAAATGTGACTATATCATTTTAAACATCCCAGTCTTGGCTCTGGTTAACTACTCCAAATATAATTTTTATCTTTGTTTCAGGAAAATCTTGACACTTCAGACTCTGATGATGGCAATTTAATAATTTCTTACGATCGGAATTCGGATTTGTTTGCTGAAGAGGATGATGAAAGTTTGGGGAAAAACTTAGTAGTGCAGCATCAGGAATTTGAATACCTTTCTCCAAATGAAAATCGGGCAGTTGAAGCCTACCAGATAATGAATAGTTCCTTACAGGCAGACATGGAAGAGAGAAGATTTGAAACCTTTTCAGTTGTCAAAGATGTTCCTGACATTAGTGAAAAAAGAGATGAATACACTATATTCGGAGAACATGTTGCAAACAGATTACGAAAGGGAAGAAGCAGCCAAGAAGTTTTGGTTGCCCAGCACCACATTAATATGGTTTTATTTAACTTTGAAGTGGGAATGTTTGCCCAACATTATGAACCTCCCATTAGAGATGTCTTACCGCAACCTCACTTTTGGCACCCAAGGCCTTGGCATTTTACTCAAATTCCTACACATGTAGTGGCTAACGCACATGTTTCACCTGTTTTGGTTTCACCTTGATCTGGTTTGTGCACTCTTCAATTTTTTTCTTTGTCTGAAAAGAGATTTTTGTACCAAATTTTTTATTCATAAAGAATATTCTGTAAAATGTAATTGAAAGTTGTCTGCTTTTAAATTGCTGTATTACATATTATTTGTATGTATATGTCCACATCACTATGTTCCACTTTTGGTTACACTATAAAGCTGCTTCATTTAGTTTAGGGATATCCAGCTTTTATGTGACCCCCAGCTCACCAGACAACTTCCATAGAAACTTGTGTAGAATTTTTTTTAAAATTAGTATTCAGAATGGGGGGGGGGGATACAACTGAAGCCCTTTTTTTAAATACTTAGACAGCATTTCTCTGCTCCACCCACATGTCCAATGTTCTTGTCACCTGGACTTTTATTTTCTATCACTTTGTTCTTGATATTTTTTTATTTTTTTTTATTTTTTATAGTTAAAACATTTTGACCAATTTCTTAAGATTGAGCCTTATTTTTGTACCATTCTAATGCTTTGATGTGCAAAAGATAATTGCTGGGGTTTTTTGTTTTTTCTTTGCAACGTGAAAAATTTACCTGTTATACAATTTTTCAGAGCTGTGATATCACACAGTTTGGGCACACCTTTCAAACAACTGCTTTAATGGTTTACACTGTTGGTAAACAATTATGCTAAATTTTGAGCTTTAAAACTTTTTCAGTCATTTGCAAGAAATCGCTACATGTTCAAGTTACGGTTTGGTGAATTTATCAGTACAGAATTGTCATTGAATAATTCCCGTGCCTTATTTACCTACTAACTCACATATTTAACTACCCATTTGAATAAAGTGTATGTGATGATTTGTATTTGAAAGAAAAAAAAGTCTGTATGTTCAATTTTTTATTCCAGTGGTTCTATATAATTTTACATGATAAATCCCCTTTACGTTTTTTTTTTTTTTATTAAAAAAAATGAAGTAGATGTAATTGTTTAGTGATGTTGATAATTCTGTTTATAGAAAGAAGATTTTAGCACATTATTTAAGAGTTCTCTTATTGAGAGGCATTCTACTTTTGTACGAGGTAATATAAACAGATTTTGTTTTTAGAAGTTGAAAAGGTATTATTATTTTTTTGTTGAAAAAAGAACAACATTTTTATCCATTAATATATTCCTTACAATGGTTTTAAAAATGGATAACTTTATTGTTACAACTCCAAATTAGTATAAATGCTGGAACCAAGTCTGCTTTCCCTATTTAGTGCAATACGAACATTACAGATGTCCATCTTATAATTCTAGATCAATATTTGTAGCTGCCCTAGGCTAGTAATGTTGATTTTTAAAGTCTGTTTTTTTGGGGTTTTTTTAAAAAACTTTTGGTGATCCCACTTTTCCTAGTATTAAACTGCCAATTAATGGATATTAAACATGGTGCAAATTGGTTAAACCAAAGACCATTATTTGAGGCCAGTTAAAAACAGAGAGGCAATCGATGAAATGTAGTAGACACAGTGATGTTTGAAAGACAGAATAATTTGATTCTACAGATTCTACAAGTTAAAAAAAAAAAAAATAATAATTGTAGAAACACTTGAAAAAATAAGCATGTGGAGTGAAGGAAACCTTATCCTACTTATTGATACATGTATGTTTGATCTTGTCCGATGTCAACTTTCCATGCAATGATTTTTACCTAAAGAATAATACCTAAGATATGTTGGATTGTACTTGGCATCCACTCATAATGGATCTTATGTCTTGGTAATTTATTGCATAATTTGATTTTTAATGTATATCTAGATGGAATATTAGAACCTTGTATGATGTATTATTTTTTGGTTTCTTCAAATATATTGCCAGTTCCTCTAGTAAATATATTTTTATTTTGTGTGATTCACATGAACAGTTCACTTATTTACATTTGTGTCATCATTTGTATTTTAAGATGCAAAAGGAGCTGTTAGACACAGAGCTGGATTTGTACAAGAAACTTCAGGGGGGAGAAGATGTGGTGGAGTTGAGACGGAAATATACAGAACTACAACTTGAGGTAAGTGTTTGATAGGGATCTGTTAGTGTGTAGAATATGGAGCAGTATTTATGCCGTAATCCTTCTATATGGTGTAATTTAGTTTTCTTCCTTGTGCATATCCTATATTGCACCACAATTTACAACTGTATAATCAGTAACACACACCTGGATATGCCTATAACCAGTTACTGCTGTGCTTATTGAAGTTTAATATGATTGGAGAGAAAGTTGCAAGTTATAATTTATGATGTAGTTTTTGTATGTGAACATTTCATACTGACAGTTGATTTAATGAAACTTAGAATTTTAGGGGGGTTTTTTTGTTTTTGTTTTTTGAAAATTGGAACATTATGATAATTTCAGCTATTTATAGTGCCACGAATTCCCCAGCTCTGTACAGAGAACTCATTCACATTTGTCCCTGCCCCATTGGAGCTTAGTCTAAATTAAAATACACACACAGACCATTATTTAGGTGAAGGAAAGGTGACAATAGTAGATTGATGCTAGTAATCATGAGGTAACCATAACATTTAGCCAAATGTGGAATCTTGGAGAACACACACATCGCTACATTAATATATTGGTATAAAAAAATTGTTTCAGTTTATGCCATAAACAGCTATGGCAATTGCAGCCTGTATAGACAGGTTTGTTGCAGATGGAAAGAGCAGCTGTTCAGGATGGATAAGTTGATCAAATAAAGACCCAAAATATAGGATCTGGTTCCCTGCTGCCACCACACACTGTCCACAAACTAATCCTCAGCCTCTTCAACCACCTGGCTTTAATTCTCTCAGCCAAACTGCTTAAGTGATAAGGTAACCAAGCTTTGGTGTGTCCCAAAGCTTAATATAGCTCCAGGAAATTGGTGCGCAGACATCTGAGCTGCAGATTTTAACCTCAACTCTGGTCCTTTGCTCCCTGGCTATATAGTTGGCACACTGGCAGGATTCATTAGAATCTTTCCGTTACAACCAGAAGTGACTTTGGCTCTGCTGTTACCTGATCACGACATGGGAATATGGTTGCAGTAGTCCGAACACTGCTGATTCACATCTCTCCATTTTCTGCTGCAGTGTTCCGGCAAATCCAACACAGCTACTTTGTGAGCTCCCAGCTCTGCCTTTTATGTGCAGTATATTATCTCTCATAGTACCTGTATTTGAACCTAGGAGGTGGATCAGTTCATTACGAACAATGGCCATTATCTTAAATTACGTTAATATTTTTGAAAATTGAATCCCAGAACTATTTGCTTTAATGACAAGGGATGATCTGGATTTGTGGCTATTACGGAGTCGTGGTGCAATCATGACTGGAACATAGCTATGCCGGAATATACTTTATTTAGGAAGGACAGAGTGGGAAGAATTGGAGGCAAGATGGCAATGTATGTGGGGGAAAAAAAGCTTAAATACTACTTTAATACAAAGTATTGAAGAAAAAACTGATGCACTTTGGGTGACCATTGAAATGGGGGACAAGGCTATTCTTCATACTGGACTGATCTATAGACCACCAGGTCAGTAGGGGAAGCTGGACAGGAAATTATTGCAGGACATCAATAAAATGGCATTTAAAGGAGAAGTAATAATCATGGGAGACTTTAATCTACCTGATGTGAACTGGGAGGGATCTTTTGAAAGTTTCACTAGAAGTAGGGAGATTCTGAATTCCTTGCAGGGAGCATCCCTCAAGCAAATTGCGAGGGAGCCCACTCGCAAATGCGCAATATTAGACTTAATTGTTACAAATGGTGACAGAATATCTGATGTAAATGTGGGTGAGAACCTAGGATCCAATGATTATCAAGTAGTATGGTTTAGTATAAAGACAGACCGACTCATAGCACACAAAAACAAAGGTGTTAGATTTTAGGAAGTTGAATTTGTAGAGATGGGAAAATGTGTAAGTCACTCTTTGGCATAGTGGAAGAACTTGAATGGTGAGCAGGAGAGGTAGGAAAAAATAAAAAGTGCAATACTTAACGCAACAGACCCTTTTTGTATCAAAAGCTAAGAAAAGCACAAGGAAAAGGAAGTCAATGAGGTTTGCAAAAGAAGTAGCTAGTATAGTGAGAGCAAAAAATAGGAAATAGGAACTATAAACAGACTCGTAATAATGAAGACAAAGAGGTGTATCTTGTTAGAAGGAGGCTAAGAAGGTATTCAGATGTGCAAAGGCACAAGCTAAAGAGAAATTGTACCAGTCAGTAGGTAAAGGGGGCAAAACTTCTTTTAGGTATGGAAGTGGAAGAATAAAAACAAAAGGAGGAATAATAAGACTAAAGACAGTGAGTCTTGTTGATGGAGACAAGGAAATAGCAGATCATTTTAATTTATTTTTGCTCAGTGTACTACACTACATAAGAGCGAGGGAAGGGGCCACAGTTAAGTTGCAAGTATACTCATAAAAATAAGGTGTGTTTATACAACAACATTTACAGAGGAGAAGGTCCTAACAACTCTCAAAGATACTAAGAGCTGAAAGGGATGTTGGTAACTCCATTAACAGAATTATTCAATCAGTCAATAGCTACAGGAGTAATTAATTCCAGAGGACTGGAAAAGAGTGAATGTAATCGCACTGCACAAAACTGAAAGCAGGTAATTACAGACAATTGGTAAAAAAATCCAGTAACTTATAGGATTCCAAACAGCATGGGTTTACTGGGGGGAGATCATGTCAAACAAATCTTCTTGACTTTTTTGATTGGGTGACTAAAGTAAATACATCATAATGTAAATGTAGCTTATCTGGATTTCAGTAAGGTTTTTGACACTGTCCCACATCAGACTGTTATCCACTGTTATCCAATCCCAAGCTTTCAAGAGTATAAGACCTTGGTTACAGGATAGAAAACAGACGGTTTTAGTAAATAGGGTGCATTCACAGGAGGGAAAGTTTAACAGTGGAGTACCCCAAGGATCTGTACTTGGACCAATGCTTTTTAATATCTTTATTGGTGACATTGGTTGTATTAAAGGGGAACGTAAGCATTTTTGCAGACGCAAAGATCTGCAACAGGGTAGACGCACCAGGAGGGGTAAAACAAATGCTTGATGATCTAGGTAGACTAGAGGAATAGTCAAGAGTGTGGCAACTACAGTTTAATGCCAAAAAATGCAAAATCATGCACTTGGGTCTCAAAAATTCATGGGCTAAATATAGTATTAATGGCACTATAATGGAAACTGATGAGGAAAGGGATCTAGGAGTCACTATTTCAGTTGTTTTATCTAAGCCGCCACTGCTCCGCAGGGCCATACAGTAGGGAAAACAGTACATACATTAAACAGAGACTTATAAGGTAGACGAAATAAATGCAGATATGAAAACAAAGCATAGGAAGGACCCTACTCAATAGAAAGCTGACATTCTAAGTGGAAGAGGGCACAGCTGAAACAAGAGGACCAAATTTTGCTTTTTTTTTTTAAAGCGCGTCTAAAGATTTGAAGGATGTGGGAAAGTCTGATTTGAGCATAGTAGGAAATTCCATAAGTGGGGAGCACCACGGGAGAAGTCTTTTGTAGGTGTGAGTTATAGGTGGGTACCAGAGACAAGGCGCAGGTCAGAGGTAGATCTAAGAGGGCGGGAAGGGGGAGTATTTTGATATGATATTTGAGATGTAAGGGTGAGTAATTTGAATTTGATTTTAGTGGACACAATAAGCCAGTGTAGGTATTTGCAAAGTGGTGTAGCAGATGTGGAGTGGTGAGAGAGATCATCCTAAATGCTGCTGAAAGATTGGATTGAAGTGTGGAAATGTGTCTCAGGAATGCCAGATAGCAGGGGGTTGGAATAGTCAACATCAGGCACAGGGCCAAGCACCAGAAGAGCAGCTTTAGGTAAATGACTGTTTCTCTTTCATCCAGTCTGGGGGACACTGCTTACCATGGGTTGTGGAGGGAGCTTGGGGAGTTGGCACCTAACTAGTTAAGTTTTAGTACTGCCGACAGACCCCTCCCCTCTACAATCCCCGTGGACTCTTCAGTTTTTTTTCAGGTGCCCTGGAGTTGGGCAGTGTTTTTTATAGACTAGTGTAATTTTAAAAATTTTTATTTCTTTCTTTTATTATTCTAATCTTTACTGGTGACAGTGCTGGAGTGTGTTCTATGATAGAGAACACACTCACAGCCAGCAGCGCAGGCATTCCCCTGTCAGCTGGGAGCCAGAGGCTCTCACTGACAGAAAAACTTTCAGAAGGGTGCCTAAACTGAGGAGTGACAAGCGGTCTCATGGACCGCTGCACTCCTCCAGCCTCCCCGATAACCGGCGCTGCCATGACAGGCATAGAGTGCCGGTTATCGGATTTACAAGTAGCGGCGGCCATCTTGGATTTTCGGGCCAGCAGCGCTACGGAGAGAGGAGGAAGGGGGCTATACCACGGTTCCCACCTCATGCATAGGAGGAGGGCGCCGGGTATGTCGCTGCGGAGACCTCTGTAAAGAGGTCTCCACTACCTGTCACGCTCCATTTTTTTCTTTTTACAAACGTTTTGGAGCTATTGAAGGGGGGGGAGCTAATACATAGAGTTCCCCCCTCCTTCCACAGAGAGATGGTATATCCCTGTCTTCTGGCGCCAAAGGAAGCCCGGGAAGAGAGATCAGAGCTGAGGGAGCAGACACTGGACAAACTGCCGTGGACTTCTCTCCTTTATGGCCCTGGGCTAAGTATTGCCTTTAAACACACATATTGTTTATTTCTGTGGAAAAAAGTAGGCTTGTAAGGTTTACATTATAGTCTCCTACTTGCCTACAAAACATTTGGTGTTTAATTATTACAAGTACAACTTTTATTATATAGATCAGTTGTTTCTTGTTATATAATCTGTTTTTTTTTCTGCAAACATATCTCTCTCTATTCTCTGTTACACAGCTAGATTAACCCATTAATCTGTGTGTTTGGTGTGCCTTCCTTTATAAAAATGACAGATAAGGGAAAGGGCCCTAATATATATATATATATATATATATATATATATATATATATATATATATATATATATATATATATATTTCACTTGTTCAAAATGTCAAGTTAAATTACCGTGTGGGCAGGGGGACCCTAAATTGGCGCTCTGTTCTGCATGTGATGCAGGGGCTTCCACTGTGCAGACTCATGAGTCCACAGCCCCTCTGATGGAGGAGCCGGCCTGGGTGGCCTCCCTGACTCAGTCGGTTTCCTCCTTCGCTCAGATGGTATTACAATCTAACCAATTGCTATCTAATATGGCTACTTCGGTGGCTTCTAATAATAGCACTCAGCTGAGCCTCCCTGTTACCACAGGGTCTATTGGAGCGTCCTTACCAGGACCTTCCTCCTCCTTTTCTGACCAAACCCCTATCCCCACAGAAGGGGCATGGTCTACAGCTTTCCTTAAAGAAGGAGATATACCGACGCACCAGATAATCATATACCCAGTCTATTATTGTAATATTTATTATTATATGGCTGGGTTGGTGCACCCTACACACGTTAAGCTAATATTCACAAAGAAGAGGTAGAGAGTAGAAGACGTGTATATTAGGGGCACTCTATGATTGTTTATATAAAACATACATTTTAATGGTTCATTTAAAACGATAATGAAGTCCCAAATTAGTACCTTAGTACCACTAGTAGCGAAATAAAACCAAAATAATAATCAAAATAAATTTGTTAAAAAGGCAGAACCAACTGCCTAGCCTCGCTGTGTGATGTATTTTACAATTCCCTTAATTATATTATATCTGGGTAATATCGATCGTCATGCTGTCCAGGTGTCTGGCATAATAAGCAGTTTAACCAAATCAGTATAGGCACTATTCAAAGTGCAAGAGAGATAAGCTATATCATTACAAACAAATCCTATTTGCATATATAGTGTTATAAATCTAGTTCAAATGAATTATTTCCTTTCAATACTTTATTGATAGAGGGAGAGACAATTTGATAAAGTTGAATATATAACATTTAGGATCGAATCAAGACCATTATGTTTTCTTCTATAAAGTGAATAGGTCTAGATATCCCTGTATAGTGAGAGTTGGTAGCGCGATTATATTATATCCCGTTTTACACCACTGTGATCTTGTTTATCACAGAGAACACCAAATTAGCTACCTTCCAATATCACTCCCTAATAAGATTGATATGGTATCCCTCTTTGAACTGCAAACACTTCCTAACAGATTGGTTGTAATCACGTTCCCCTCTATACAGAGTTGTGGGGTAAGGTGAACATATACTGCAGACCACCTCTGTTATATTGTAGCCCCTTAGTATATTGTAGCGTATCTCCCTAGTTTATACACAAAACGGCAGCATAAGTCACACATGTAAGCCTTTGCCTTGTTAAAGCGAGTAAGCGAAACGCGCGTCGGCGTCCGCCTCGCTGTGCTGCTTACATGTGTGACTCATGCTGCCGTTTTGTGTATAAACTAGGGAGATACGCTACAATATACTAAGGGGCTACAATATAACAGAGGTGGTCTGCAGTATATGTTCACCTTACCCCACAACTCTGTATAGAGGGGAACGTGATTACAACCAATCTGTTAGGAAGTGTTTGCAGTTCAAAGAGGGATACCATATCAATCTTATTAGGGAGTGATATTGGAAGGTAGCTAATTTGGTGTTCTCTGTGATAAACAAGATCACAGTGGTGTAAAACGGGATATAATATAATCGCGCTACCAACTCTCACTATACAGGGATATCTAGACCTATTCACTTTATAGAAGAAAACATAATGGTCTTGATTCGATCCTAAATGTTATATATTCAACTTTATCAAATTGTCTCTCCCTCTATCAATAAAGTATTGAAAGGAAATAATTCATTTGAACTGGATTTATAACACTATATATGCAAATAGGATTTGTTTGTAATGATATAGCTTATCTCTCTTGCACTTTGAATAGTGCCTATACTGATTTGGTTAAACTGCTTATTATGCCAGACACCTGGACAGCTTGACGATCGATATTACCCAGATATAATATAATTAAGGGAATTGTAAAATACATCACACAGCGAGGCTAGGCAGTTGGTTCTGCCTTTTTAACAAATTTATTTTGATTATTATTTTGGTTTTATTTCGCTACTAGTGGTACTAAGGTACTAATTTGGGACTTCATTATCGTTTTAAATGAACCATTAAAATGTATGTTTTATATAAATAAACAATCATAGAGTGCCCCTAATATACACGTCTTCTACTCTCTACCTCTTCTTTGTGAATATTAGCTTTCCTTTAAAGGTTTAAATAAGCTTAACTTGTTGCTTGAGTCCCCAAACATCCTGTCCGCTAAAAGGAAGAGACCTAGATCGGATAACCCTATCACGGTCCTTTCAGATTCTGAGGAATCTTCTGAGGATGAGACAGTTTATTCCGATTCTGACCAAGTTCAGTCTTCGGAACAGGAGGATAGTTCTAGAAACCAATTTGTTAATGATTTGGTTTTTGCAGTTAGACAAGCGTTAGACCTCCCAGAACCGGAGGATCCTACGCCTAGAGACAGAATTCTGTTCAAGAAAGCCAAAAGAAAGGCTTGCCGTTTTCCCCCTTCTAGGGAACTCGTAGATATTGCTGAAGGAGCATGGAAACAACCTGAGAAGAGGTTCTCAGTTCCCAGAAGATTCTCCTCCTTGTACCCCTTACAGGAGGAGGAGGTAATTCGTTGGGAAAGTATCCCAAAAGTGGATGTTCCTATAGCACGTTTAGCCAAACACACCTTACTTCCAGCTCCTGGTTCAGCGTCCCTTCCGGATGCCAATGACCGGAAGGTTGAATCCCAACTGAAATCTATTTTTGCGGCTGCAGGTTCGTCCTTTAGACCCACATTAGTTTCAGCTTGGGTGGCTAGAGCCATGGAAGTATGGGCAGACCAGCTGGCAGAGACCTTACAGGGTTCTGAATTACTCCCCCTGGCCTTACATTTAAAAGAGGCATCGGGGTACATTTATGAGGCGGCTCAAAACTCAGCGGCTGTCTCCTCCTCTATACAGGCTGCATCCATTTCAGCTAGAAGAACTCTATGGCTGAAATCCTGGGAAGGAGATGCGGAATCAAAAAAGTCTGTTGAAATCATTCCTTTTTCAGCAGCAGGTTTGTTTGGTCCGGAATTAGATACCTTGATATCCCAGGCTACTGGGGGCAAGAGTACTTCCTTGCCGGTTTTCCCAGGTAGAAGCAGAAAACCCAGGTTCAGCTCCTTCCGTCAGCCCTTTCGAGGATCCTCCTTGTCCAGGGGACAGGTGTTTAGGGGTAAACAGCCAAATGCCCGAGGCTCCTCCTCTAGAGGAAGATCTTCTTTTTCGGCCAGGCCTCCAGGACTCAGGAGAAGCCTGCGTCCTGACGACCACTTGTTTCCCCGGGAGGAAACCCCAGTGGGAGGTCGTCTGTCTCTTTTTCTTCAACAGTGGACAGAGTTCTCCCAGGACTCCTGGATTCGGGGCATTATTTCAAGGGGATACAGGATAGACCTGCTGGGTCCCAGACCCCATCGGTTCTTCGTAACCCCCCTACCCCGAGATCCATCCAGAAAACAGGCAATACAGGATTGTGTCGCCTCTCTTCTCTCTCAGAAGGTTGTCTGCAGGGTTCCAGAATTCCAAAAGGGACAGGGTTTTTATTCAAACCTGTTCCTTGTGAAGAAGCCGGACGGCTCCTTCCGACCCATTTTTAACCTAAAGACCCTCAATGTGCACCTAAGAGTCGACAGATTTCGGATGGAATCTCTGAGGTCGGTCATAAACGGTTTGGAGATAGATCAATTTATGGCTTCCATAGACATAAAAGATGCATACCTCCACATTCCCATTTGGGAGGGCCATCAGTCCCTCCTCAGATTCACTGTAGGACCCTCCCATTATCAGTTTCGGGCCCTCCCTTTCGGCCTCTCCACGGCGCCGAGGGTTTTCACAAAAGTCGTGTCGGTTATGGCAGCTCGTCTTCACCTTCTGGGCATCCAAGTCGTGCCTTATCTGGACGACCTGCTCTTTAAATCCTCCTCAGAGAGTTGTTTGCGTTATCACTTGTCCCTTGCCTTGGCGGTTCTCAAGGGTCACGGATGGCTCATCAACCTAAAGAAGTCTCAGATGGTTCCGTGTCAACGCATGATTTTCCTGGGCCTCATCATGGACACCAGCCAGCAAAAGGTGTTCCTTCCTGTCGAAAAGGCTGCTTCAATTCAAAGCATAACATCTCAGGTCTTGTCCTCCCCCAGCCCATCAGTCCACTTGTGCATGCGGCTGCTGGGAAAGATGGTGGCCTCTTTCGAGACCATTCCCTTTGGTCGAGCCCACTCTCGCTGTTTTCAGTGGGACCTGTTGACGAAGTGGTCAGGATCC
The DNA here is from genome assembly GCF_038048845.1 of Mixophyes fleayi. Classification (NCBI taxonomy): domain Eukaryota; kingdom Metazoa; phylum Chordata; class Amphibia; order Anura; family Limnodynastidae; genus Mixophyes; species Mixophyes fleayi. The sequence goes on along the minus strand of NC_134403.1, from coordinate 115,954,711 downwards.
CATCTACGCCTGGACCTCCAGAAGATCTCTCTCTCCCCGAGGTCCAGAGAATCTCTCAAGTGGTGGCTGATTCAGGATCACTTGACAGTGGGAAGATCCTTCTCTCCGGAAGCGTGGATCATAGCCACGACAGACGCCAGCCTGAAAGGTTGGGGGGCGGTAATCCTACACCTCGCCTTCAGGGCCTTTGGTCGGTTCAGGAATCATCCCTATCCATAAATGTGTTAGAACTGAAGGCTATTCTCTTGGCCCTCAAAGGAGGACAATCCCTCCTCCAGGGCCACCCTGTCAGAATTCAGTCCGACAATGCCACGCCTGTGGCATATGTCAACAGACAGGGAGGAACCAAGAGTGCAGCGGCAATGAAAATTGCAGCCCAGATTTTGTCTTGGGCAGAACTTCATGTCCCGGCAATATCGGCTGTATTCATCCCAGGAATACACAATTGGGAAGCCGACTATCTCAGTCGCAACCAGATGATGCCGGGGGAGTGGTCTCTCCATCCGGAAGTCTTTCAGTCCCTAGTTCAGAGGTGGGGTCTTCCGGACATAGATCTCATGGCCTCCAGACACAACAGGAAGGTTTTCACGTTTTGCGCAAGGTCAAGAGACCCCTTAGCCGCGGCAGTGGACGTCATGACCATGCCATGGGAGTTCAGGATGGGATACCTATTTCCTCCCTGTCTCCATGCTTCCTCGCGTTCTCAGACAGGTCAGGCAGGGGGGTCTGCCAGTGATTCTGGTAGCCCCCTCATGGCCTCGCCGAGTCTGGTACGCGGACATAATCTCCATGGCAGAAGGACCCGGGGTTCGTCTACCATTTTGAGACGACCTTCTCCCTTAGGGTCCATTCCGACACCAGAATTTACCTCGGCTCAGTTTAACGGCATGGCTGTTGAAGCCAGCCTCTGGAGGGCTAGAGGTTTCTCCCCCAACGTAGTTAATACCCTGATGCGAGCTAGGAAGCCAGTTTCAGCTCGCATCTATCACAGGATTTGGAGAGCTTACATTAGATGGTGCGAAGGTAGGACTTGCCACTCATCCTCCTTTCGCCTCACTCGCTTGTTAGCTTTCCTTCAGGATGGCCTGGAGGCAGGTCTCAGGTTAGGTTCCCTAAAAGTCCAAGTATCGGCACTCTCTGTATTTTTCCATATGAAATTAGCCGATCTACCAGATATCGGGACTTTTCTCCAGGGAGTACTGCATATTCAGCCTCCCTATGTTCCGCCGACAGCACCATGGGATCTCAACCTGGTACTGGAAATGCTTAAAGGGCCTCCTTTTGAGCCTTTGCGTGTGTCAGAATTAAAGTGGTTGACCTGGAAGGTCCTCTTTCTTTTAGCTATCGCTTCTGCTCAGAGTTTCGGAATTAGGAGCCTTGTCCTGTCGGGAACCATATTTGGTTTTCCACGAGGACAGAGCGGTCTTAAGAACCCTTCCTTCCTTCGTTCCGAAGGTAGTTTCGGCTTTTCACCTTAACCAAGACATTGTAGTCCCGGCCTTTTCATCCTCTTCCCAATCTGATCTCCAGACTATGGAAAAGTTGGATGTGGTTAGGGCTCTGCGCATCTATGTAAAAAGAACTTCTCAAATTAGACGTACAGATTCTTTGTTTGTTCTCTATGATGCTAATAAGAGAGGCTGGCCAGCCTCAACAGTCCATCGCTAGATGGATTACGGCAACGATTAGACATGCTTACATAAAGGCTAACCGTCCTGTGCCAGAGAGACTTACGGCCCATTCCACCAGATCGGTAGGGGCGTCGTGGGCAGCGAGAAATGGGGCTTCTGCGGACCAGCTTTGCAGAGCAGCCACCTGGTCCTCTGTCCACACGTTTACAAAATTTTACCAATTTAATGTATTTGCATCTACGGATGCAGATTTCGCTCGTAATGCTTTGCGAGCGGGATTTTCAGAGTAGTCCCACCCTTAGGGGGCTGCTTTAGAACGTCCCCATGGTAAGCAGTGTCCCCCAGACTGGATGAAAGAGAAAAGAGGATTTATGTACTTACGTTAAATCCGTTTCTCTGATTCCGTCTGGGGGACACTGCGATCCCTCCCTTCTTCTGTTCTTCTGTGTGCTCTTGTTTGACTGGCCTTACTCCTAGGGCTTTTTAATAAACTGAAGAGTCCACGGGGATTGTAGAGGGGAGGGGTCTGTCGGCAGTACTAAAACTTAACTAGTTAGGTGCCAACTCCCCAAGCTCCCTCCACAACCCATGGTAAGCCGTGTCCCCCAGACGGAATCAGAGAAACGGATTTAACGTAAGTACATAAATCCTCTTTTTTCTCCTCACTGGGTGAGAGAGGAGTTGTAAGGTGTGGGCTGTATGACATACAGCCCCTCACTGTGCACTACTTGTCATGTAGGCAGCTGTCCTGGATGTTTGCCATGTTTGTACTGGGCCCAAGGGATAGGGTCTAATCCTTTGAGTTTGCACCTCTACCCTGGCTGGTTATTTTCTCACAGAGGATAGTCCACCTAAACTGTCAGACATTGAGACCCACATCTGCTGCTCTGCTTCTCAATCTCTCTCTCTCTCTTAAGGAACGTTATAGAATGGAGGCTTGTTCCAGTTTCTGCAAGGGTCTTGGTCTGTCTTTGTAATCTTTGTTTCATTCTTCTGATTGTGTACTATAGGTGTCCCCACTTTCTTATCTACTTATGTCATGTCAGATAAATGGAGTGGTTCAAGAACTAAAGCTGGTGGGGCAACTTCAGTTGTGTCTTTTACGTTTTCAAAGTGTCAAAATTGTGAAGTGGACAGCCGGGACCATTGCACTATGTGCAGCTTGTGTCGCACATCCAATCTGGCGAAACCAGTTTGGGATAAAACTTAAGCCCAGTCTATTGTGTAATTCACATTGTGACCCAAGGGGGTGAGTGAAGATCTTAATCCTTCCATCTTTTCCCTACCAAGTTCAAGTAAGGATCCTGTTCTGTTTGAGATGTTTTGGCAGAGGCTTTCGGCCCTCCTTTTTACATCCTTGAGTAGCTGGCTTGGGCTCAGTCTGGCACAAATAGTTCAGGGCTTAGCCAAAGGTCTGCTTGTCCTTTGGAGAGGTTTTTAGAGTGTACATCTACAGATCGTGCCTGCAGTGCTTCAGCCCTGGGAGAGATCAAACTGAGTGTTCATGTGAAGTTGGTGCTGATTCGGATCTTGAGGATTCCTCATATTTGAGCGAGGTCTCCTCTAAGAAGCAGGGTGTAGAAGACATGGTGTGGGAGCTACCAAAGGCCCTGAACATTCAGGATAGTCCGTAGCTTGTTACTCCAGACTTATCATTCTTCAAGAGGAAGAAGAAACTGTGTGTATATTTTTTTCTCTTCTCTTCAGTGCTATGAAATTTTACTTTTGTGAGGCATGGACTAAACCTGACAAGGGCTTCCAATTCTCAGACTATAGACCTTTTATACTCTTCCTAGTGAGAATACTGAAAAATTTGAGTCTTCTCCTAAGGTGGAATCTTCCATAGTATGCTCCTCAAACATTGCAACTATTCCCATTTCCAATGCAGTGTGTGTATAGCACAAATGGGAAATTCAAAGCCACTTTAAAGTCTATATAAGTTGTGACTGGGGCCTCTCTTAGACCCATATTAGCCACAGCTTTGGTTAAGAATGTGGTGGAAAGGGGGTCTGGACAGCTTTCAGAAGTCTGTAGTTGGACACGCCAAATTTTTAATTGACATTGCACATCAGAGTATCTGGTTGATGCAGCTATTGATACTAAACTCATTGGGGCTAGGATTTCAGCCTTTATGGTCGTGGCGCACTATTTACTCTGGACTGAGAAATGGATGTGTAGTTTTAAGAGGACTCTTAAGTCCCTAGCTTTTATGGGTCTTGTTCAGTCCTGAGCTGTATAGTATTTTAAGCCAGACAACTGGGGAATGTTCTTTCCTGCCTGATAATACTCCCGATTCTAGTGGTCTTATAGTTGGGACTTTTTGGTTTCTCCTGTAAAGCTTAGGGTACCTAATTCCAGTGAGTCCTCTTTTTTTGCTCTGCATTGAAGGCAACAAAGAGGGAAACTGGCTTGTTCAACTAAGCAAACCCTTAGAAAACACAGGCAATCTGCCCACCGAGGATCACCTGTGGTGGGAGCCTTTCTATTACTCTCCTAGGATCTGTGGTTCATTTCCACATCAGAGGCCTGGGTGAGAGGAATTGTAGTTCAGGGTTTCATCAAAGATCTCTCCCGAGTTCCCACTAAAAGTAACAATTAAGACTCCAATGGCGTACCTGAAAGCAAGTATTATTATTAAGTCACCTCAGGGGTGGTCATTCCAGTTCCAGATGAACAGTTTGGGAAACTTTGCAGATCTCTTCTTGGTCCAAAAAAACCAGATGGGTCTTTGCAGCTTATTTTTAACCTTCAACTTCAGATGGACAGGTTCAAGATGGGAGATTCTGATGTCATAAACTGCAAGGAGCGGAACGATTTCATGTCACTTGCGTGTCCTGATCTAGGAAAGTTTCAGGGCCTTCTCACATTTGTAGTCCGATCTCATTATCAATTTCAGGCTCTGCTTTTTGGCCTGACTATGGCATGGAGTGTGCTCACAAAGATCATGGTAGTTATGGCTTCTCTTCTAAAGTCATGGGGTGTGGACTATCGGTCCTTACTTCGATGACCTGTTAATTAAGGCAGTATCTTCAATTTTACTCCAGACCCATGGGTGAATGGCATACCAGACCTTGGGAGTCCAATGGGTCCATCAGTCCATCAGCTACCAAAAATCCAAGATAATGACCCAGTGAATGATTTTTGTAGGGCTGCTGTTTGACACCTGGTTACAGAAGATGTGTTTGCATGAATACAACATTCTCTCATTACAGAGACTTATAAAGTCCCAATTGGCTTTCATATGGACGTCTGCCGGTGCTATAAGCATGGTACCACTCCAGGGTGTTTCAGATTGTGACTTTTTTTTCGGAATCCGCTCAATCACCTGTCCAATCAACTCATCAGCCGGTCTCCTGAAGCAGTGTCTGTTACTCCTGGTAGCTCAGGTGAAACCATCTAAACAGAGGTCGTCCTGTTTAAACTTGTAATTCATAGGGTTTGGAAGATGTATATTTCCTGGTGCAAGAAGAGGTTTCCTACCTTTTTTTGTTGGCCCATTTACTTATGTTTTTGCTGGAGAGTTTGACACTTAGTTTTTTGACAGAGCCAAGATCTGAACTTTTAGTCTTCTTTCAGAAGAAGCTGGCACTTTTACCAGAAGTGCAGACCTTTTTATAGGAAGTGCTGCATGTGCAATCTCCATGTATCCCTCCTATAGCTCCTTGAGATCTAAACTTTGTTTTGACAGCGTTACAATTTCCTAATTTTGAACCTTTGGAGTCGAAGTGTATTCCATGGAAGACTTCCTTTTTTTTGGCTATCTACAGCCTCTATACCCCATGGTTCCAGTGTTCCCCAATGGATTCAAAGAAGAAGATTTAACTGACATGCAAAAACCCCAGTTATGTTTATACTTTTGTTGTCAAATAATTTATAATTTATACAATTATAAGGATTCTTGGATCTTTATACCATTTAAATTTCCTTAATAATAAAGAATATTAACCAGCTATTTTTTCTTGTAGTAATTTGTTGACTTTTTTTTTCTTCCAGTTTAGAATTTAGAAGCTAATGGAAGTAAAATGCAACCATCTACTTTTGCATCCTTATTTTTCTAAATTATAATATTTCAATATTTCTTCCTTGCAGGCTGCAAAGCGTGGTATTCTCTCTAATGGACGTGGAAGAGGTGCACGTATGAGAGCAAGAGGAATGTCACGTGGCAGAGGCAGGGGCCGAGGTGCCCCCATTCATGCTGTGGTAGACCATCGTCCCAGAGCTCTAGAGATCTTTGGGTTTATTGAAGGTGACAGGGAAGATCTTCTTCCGCACTTTGCGGTAGGTAATGTTAGTGCTGTTTTTGCAAAATGTCATATAGTAGTCAAGTATGTCACATGTGGATCATTTAGGCCCAGAAGCACCACTTTTAATTTTTAAATACTAATTTATTTTACCACTGGGCACTGGTAAAATAAATTAGTGCATTGTTAATGCAATAAGTAATCCTTGTACCAATTGTGTAATTTTGAGCTTATCTCTTTCAATCTTGAGATTGTGGTTTTGTTGGATTTGCAGGCGGCTGCTGATCTGGTGGTATTTGGAGTTATCCTAGCTTTGTCTTTGAATTGAAAGTGTGCAGCTCTTTGCATTTTATGATGGTGTTCATGAGTTGAGCTTGATTGACGGCCCCATTTATTGACTGGTTTACAGATTTCTGTCTATTTCTTTGGCCTGGAGTAATTGCTACTTTCTCGAAAAGCAGAAACAGATGTTCATTTGCCAATTGAATACAGCAAATAATAGTAGTTGGTCCACATTGCTGAATACTGTCTGTTGCTACTTAGGGCTTGGTCATGGATAGGCTACCCTCCACCCTCTGAAATGTTGATTCCTGTACTTTTTATACCCCATAATCTAATTAGTAACCCAGGTTTGCATGCATGGCACTGCAGGTGACAGATCTGCTGCAATCAGTGTGAACTAATGTTTGTTTTTTTTGTATCTCACGATCTATGGCATTGATTCAATTTGCTGTAAATATAGAGAAGTGGGAAAATGATTTTCTACTTCACTAAAATTTATCCATGGATTGGAGAGTGGCCATTCTGCCTGAAAATGGGGTTACTGTTTTGTTAATACTAGTCTGAGTGGTGGCAGTAGACTTGATAAATACAAAATATCTGTAACCACATCGGTTTGTAATTTGTGTGTTAATTTACTCAATCATCATATACCGGTTGTGTGACTCATTGTGTGTAATGCCCATAAATTGGAGATTTACCCTACTATAAACTTTGAAAGAAAGCCCTGTATATACTAGAAAAAAATATATTCATTTGCTTAAACTGTTAGTATGTCAGAAGTTTAGATAATTACTTGACTTTTGAATTGTTACGTAGCCTTGTTTGCTTGGAATGAAGATCTGCCCTCTGGATTTTTGCAGGGCATTTTCAGAGGTAATGTGGATAGTGTTAAAGTAACTTTATCCATATTTGAGGCTTATCTATATTGAAGTATCGTAGCATTTTTTAACACAGGTTCAAGCTAAGCTACAACCATAGCTGTCAGGTAACCCTATGAAATAAGACCTATATTTCCAGGATTATGACTATACTTTTGCTTGTTTGGTTGGACAAAAAATATGGCAACCCCGATGTATGCCCAGTAACCTCTGCACATAACAAGTAGACATTATTTTCTTTCTTCTTTGCTAAAATGTGAACATAAAATCAACCGATGTACAGAAACTTATCCTTTTCATTTTAATCTTTAGGATAGTCTCATTGGAGTCAATACTGTTTATATGCATGTTTGTCACTGTCAAATCCTATTTATAATGTGTTATATTTGTATAATGTATGTATATTTCACAATATGTCTCTTTATAATAAAGCAATTTGGTGAAATTGAAGACTGCCAAATAGATGACACTTCTCTCCATGCAATTATTACGTTCAGGACAAGAGGACAAGCTGAGGCTGTAAGTTTACATGTTGCAGTTGTTTGAGACTGACCCTCCCCTACATGTTTCCAACATGGACCCACTCTTCATATAACGTCCTCTATACTCTCTTATAAATGTGCATACACATACTGCATACTCATTATATCATTATACTTATTTTTATATACTAATAGATGGATTGTTTTGGTAACAGTAAATAAATGGAACAAAGACATCAATAAAGACTTGAGGTTTTTTTTATTTTGCTTTTTTTTAAGCCTGGTTTTTGTGACCTTTTACATTAGTTCTGCACAATTTGTGCTTGTTGGCTGAGAGGTCAAGACAGAATATCCTGAACGGATTCATTGTTTGAAGCCTTTTCCCCTAAAGATAAAAAATTGTTTCTGATCTGAAATGTCACCATATAAATACTTTTTAAAAATTTGACTTGTGTGACATTATTATTAGACCATGAACAGAAGGCTCACCAGCTGCATGGTAATGAGTTTAGAATCCTTTAAATATATCATAAATTTATATGTACAGATTTAAAATTTATACCTGAGGACTTCAATATCACACAATTCATGTTCAGATGTCATTGAACATGTAATTGTTTCTACATTTCACATTATTCTGTACTTTGGGATTGTACTATAAATCTTGTGTGACTGTCCCAGTTATTTGGGTATGTTGCTAACACTGATTTATGCTGCTTCATGTTACTTTAATTTGAGCATACAATTTCCAAAGCAGCCACTTTGTGCAGCTGGCACCAAGCAAGACTTGACTATTTTAGTACTAGATCTTTTCCATTTTCAATTACTGAATCTGTTCTTCAAAGGTTATTTGTCTTTCCAACTGCTATAGGTCACAATGATGGCTCCTTTCCTGATTCTCCTTTCATAAAAAGGACTACAGATACTTTTTTTTCTCAAAATTAGGATTTTATATGTTGATGAAATCTGTTTTGATTAAAGAGGTAATTCTGCCTGAGTAACATACACACATTCAGTGTGTTCACACCTGGAAATGTTAAAATAACAGGGTAAATTATAAACTGCCTTCCTTCATAATGAAGGTAGAATCAATAATTTAGAGGCAAACCTATATTCATACAATAATGAATCTGTCCACATACATTCCAACTCCTCTTTAATTGGGTGTTTGTAGTTCATAATGTTTCCCTTATTTGTTTGCCAATTTTAGGCTGCAATCCATGGAGCCCACTTCAAAGGACAGGACTTAAAATTAGCTTGGAATAAACCAACACCAAATACAAGTAGCATAGAGGTGGAAGATGCTGAACAAGAGGAGGAAGAAGTGAGTGTTTCAATAGAGTAAATGTTTACCTGTATGTGTCTTCGTTTACAGCTTGCATCAATGACAGTTGCGGGTAATCACTACACCCAGTTACAGGCAGCACCTGTAAATGTATTCACCAACTATACTGTTTTGTTTCCTTTTTTTCATCTATGTAGCACAGTACAATATCTAAAATATGTAAAATATCTTGATACTAGTTTATTAAAGATTATGCTTAATTACAAGCACAATAATTGTTTTAGAATGATCATAGATTAGGTTTTTTTTCCAAGTCAGTTGCTGCTGTGTTTCTTGTGTTTAGCTGTCCATCTACTAATGAGTGTTTCCCCAGTATTGGAAAACAGGAGTTCCTATATTGTTTGATTTGCTCATGTTGGTAAGAAAGCCTTTTACACATATTATATAGTAGCTTTATATGAAATTGATCTATGTCTGCATGCACAGGAAGAGCTTTGATAGTGAAACACTAACTTTCTTTACTGTATGTATACTGTGGATGAATGTTAACTTGGCTGTTCAATTAGAGGTTCCTTTATGATAACCTATATGTTCTTTTAATCAGTGTCAATATCGCTTTAAATTTTTTTTTTTATTTTTTTTTTCCCCTAATCAAATGTATTTATTTTCCAGTTGCAGGAAGACTCTGTTGTGGATGACTCTTTGCTGCAGGACGACGATGAAGAGGAGGAGGATAATGAGTCGCGGTCTTGGAGAAGATGATTCTTTTTGCTTGATGATTCAGCTGTAAATGCCTGGACTGTTGCGATCACCTAAAGCACTTTTCCATAGGATGTTTTCCTGCGTTTCTGTGTGAAAAGATGTAGTGCACACTTGGTTTGGATAGCTTACTTAAGACATGAAAGCCTTCTGTTGTCACATTTCAGTAAATGATTGCGCAATGCATCATTCTTGACACATATGCAATGGTTTTATTACACACATTTTTGCTGGGTGTACAATTTCTGATTTCATTTCTAATTTAAAGAACTTGTCAAGTGCAAGTTATTTGTTTTCCTGATAACAGAATTTGCTTTAAAATCTATGAATGTTTTCAGACATATGTAGATGAATACTAAACAGGAAACTCAATTGTTATATATAAATAATACATAGTGCTATGCGTAGGCTTTACTATGTAGTAGCCTTTTTGTTCGGTTTATTTTGTGTACGTATTTTACGTATGGGTTTTAATAACATTGTACAACTGCTTTGCATATAAGTCCTTGTGACTAGTATGTTAAAAAGAAAAATAAAGAAAATGGAATGGTCCAAGAAAGACGACAAAAACAATAATGAAAGCTGGGTTTAAAAAAAAAAAAAAAAGAAGAAAAAAATTAAACCATTCCAATGGCTACAACTTCATCACAAGTTAACGATTTCATGCTGTCTTGTCCAATTAAACATCTAACGTAACATGCAAAAATCCTTTTATATGGAAAGTGCATTGTCTTTATATGGTTACTTACTAACTAACTGTTCTGAGAGGCATACGTGTTTACATGGCTGTTGAAAGAACTTCGTCCATCCGAATGGTCTTGAAACAAGAAAAAAAATGCAGGTATTGGTGAGTAGCATGTTTATTTTCTTTATCTGTTACTGATAAATATGTGAAGAGCAAACATTGTTAAAGTGGAAACCAATTTGACAACTCGCATAAAATCTAATTTAAAAAAAACCCAAAACACATATATAGTCGTTGATTGTGTACCTAAACTTGGCAAAAGTAGAGGGCGTTTAAGAAATGTTCTACACTCTTAATTTTCCCCTTCACTTAAAATTAGTTTTTTTTATTCAGGAGCTAATATGTACACAAAACTTACAACTGCGTTTTTTTTTTTCTCTTTTACGATTCTGAATGGAAAAGTCTACTTGAGAATACTGTGCACTAGTCATTAGTTCACGATCTTAAACGTCACAAAAATGGTGTAGTTCTCAGAATTGATTCCTGAAATGTAATGGGAATTTCACCCACATAGCAGTGTTAAGATGTCTCTTGACACCGTCAAATTGGCCTCAAGGAGCAATGAGAATTATTTGAATGGACTCTTAAGTGATGGAAATATGAGCAGTCTGTTAGCCTTCTATTTTCTTTTCTAGAATCCACTATTCATATATACATTTTAAAACTGTTTGTTGATATCTTCAATATAGATATCCAAATTGTAAAGCCATATGAGAATTTAATGAGTAATGTAAATGTGTTTATTTACTTTTTTTATAGATTTTGCGCCTTAAGAATTTTAGAACATGTGACATGCTTCAAGAACTTAATCAGAAAAAGGTAGATTATAATTCATTGATGGTTTATATTTCTGTAGCACCTTATATATTTATATAGTTCTTATCCCGGATTATTATAATATTTGATGTTTGTTCTGTTGATCTTGCATTTGAATGTTGGCCACTTATTGTTTTCTTCAAATCTTACAACCCACCCCAACTAGTGGGGCTATAAAGGTATGTTCCCTTGAAATTTGATTTGTCCAGGCATTGCTTCCTGGCTAAGGCTGGATACACACTACAGAATTTTCCGACCAATGTGTTGTCTACAATGATTATACCAATGACTTGGGGAAAAAAATGTCCTGATTTTAGCATGCTGATTCATGTGTACACACTATACAAGTTTTAAAAGATTTACTCTCCGATCTGTGCTCTTCAACTGTCAATCGTCGGCTGAAAAGATCATGACTCTGTAAACTCTATATAGAGATTCTTATCGTGAGTGTATACACACTGCAGGAGTGGAAGGATATTGTTCCATAGCTGAACGAGATTTATTGTTCTGCTGAACAAACAAGCGTACACAAACAAAGAAGCAAACACGCTAATGCAATATTGGGTCGAACGGTCGTTTATCGTTTGGCCAAATATCGTTGGCTGAAAACACGGTAGTGTATATGCAGCCTAACTTCTGCACTACCTATTCAGATGGGGGTGTGTCACACTGTTTACAGTTGGCTGGGCTATGTCACCTGTCTAGTATATTCTTTGATTTCACCAACAGGAATTCAATATCTCATGGAACAGGTCTTCAAGTAAATCTTGTAATGAAAAATCATAATTTTTTTTCCAAGTGATTTGCTGGAAAGTTCAGTTTTTAGAATGATACGATTGATATATAAGGTTACCATTTTAACATTTTAAATCTTAATTAGTGTTTTGTCAATCAGGGCTGCAGTTTGCTGGGCTTGAACCTTGCTCTTAAATTGTGTTAGTATATCAGTTATTACGTGCATAGGCTGTCTGGATATTGTCCACATTATTTGCTATAATACCTATTTTATAAAAGAAGCAATAAAATATGGACTTTTCTTTAATGCATCACTATTTTGTTTCTTTTGCAGGTATATTCTAACGTTTTGGGTGGATTCCAAAGAGAAATGGCAATATATATGCTTGTTTTTTTTGTTTTTTTTAAGAATAGTTTCCGCTATAGTCTGTCAAGTGGGAATCTCTTGTTTTGAGTCTGTACACTGGGAAAATAGTCCCCCCCTAATATCTTAACTGCACATCTTTTAATGTAGTAGGTACCCCCTGACTAATATTCATGATGTACTGGTTCCTAGTAAATTGATTCACTAATCACAATATTAGTTTAGCCTGCAAAAGGAAGGCCACACATGTTTGTAGGTGAAATATATACATCATAGACCCTGACTACTGAGCATGGTCATTTTTGTTTCATAAACAGTTGTGCCCACAGAAGGTAAATCATTGTTAACTGTTAATATAATTTGCTTCTTCAGCAGTAGTGTAACACATACAATGGGTTATGTTTCACCCTTAGGAGACTGAAGTCAGGAGGGTGCGGGGATTAAGAATGGACTCTTCCCTGTTCTGCTGCTTATCTCCCAGTTTGGATTTTTTTTTTACGCTAATTTGAAGGACAGTCACAGTTGGAAGTGGCAGGGGCTGTGGTGTTTGTTTGTTTTTTTTCCTTTAGTCCGTTTCCATCATAAAGGGCCAGCACCCCACTTATGTTCGAAGAAGATAGTCTTTACTATGAACCCTTGCAGTATTGCCATAATAGTTGCTGTGCTATCAGTCTTCCTAAATGCCCAGACTTACCCCAGTGGGTTTAATTTGACACTGTAATACACCAGTGAAATGGGGTCTGTGGAAGCATGAGTTTTCAGGGAGCTTCCCCCTGGAGACTTGGAGGGTGCAGGACATGGACAGTGAACCAGAGCATTGTATAAACAGCAGCTCCTGACAGGCCTGCAGGTGCTTCTTTTTCTAAAGCTGAAGCTGTTTAGGCTCCCAGGTTGATTTGGAATACTTTAGTGCACTCCCTACCTTGAGTGAAGAGGAAGGTGAAATGGGAATATAATAAGGTTGGAGTCCTAGACAAGGAGGCAGTGCCTCCGGAGTCTGATAAGTCCCTATCTGTGACTAATTCTGTCAAGTCTTAGGGTGATTTTTTTCGGTTGTATTTATTTTCAGGACTCTCAAAACCAAGGATCCCATCACCCAGTTAACTTTTATCACAAGAGCTTGTTTTGCTCTTCACATGTAAAGTGGTCTAAAGACCTATGCCTCCTTGGGACAGAGTATCTCAAAAAGATGCCTTTCTAAATTGAACAGTAAAACATTTAAAGTTCTGCTCTGAGGCATTGAAGTGGACAGGGCCAATCTACTATTGGTTCTGCTCCATGTCCAACCTCTGGCCGCCACCAATGGAAGTTATCTGATATAGTTTGTAGATCTTTCTCCAGACAGTTTCTCCCTAATTTAGGTTGCTAGAGTTCAGAAATGCTAATACACTTAATCAGGGTTTCCCAAACCCAGTCCTCAGGGCTCCCCAACAGTGCATGTTTTCCGGATCACATGTGACATAATTAGGACCACCTGTGGATCTGTTACAATGTGTCAGTCAGTAATGAATACACCTATGCTCCAGCAAGGAGATATGGAAAACCTGCACTGTTGGGGAGGACTGGGTTTGGGAAACCCTGCACTTAATCATTCAAGGGATGCTAGATACTGCATCAGCCATAACATGGATTAGTACAGGGGTTGGATTTTAACCCCAATGTTTATCTAGAGTGTGATTGTTCCTTCTAACCTATGTTTGAACTGAAGTTATTCAGACTGGGGAACAGATCATTTTTGGCATCCTTGAATATTCAGGATTCCGTCATATTACTCGTATGGGGAAATCACTAGTGGTTCCTCTACTTTTCTTACATTTTCAATTCCTTCCTTTTGGGCTGTAATGCGCTTCATTGACCTTCACAAAGGTCATGATCTAAGGCAGTGCTTATCTGTTGTCAGAGGGCCATAATGGTTCCATATGTTGAAAATACCCTCAATCTTACTATTCTGGAGTTTCGGGTGCGCATTACTAAATGAGTATAAGGAGTTTAATATTCACTATGGAAGAACTACTGCTTAAAAATGAAACAACTTGAAGTATTGTATGAGTATCAAGTTGTAAAACCTCACTCCGTGGGGCAGTCCTATATTTACACTGTAAAAGAAGCCGTTATCAAATGATGGATAATGCCTAGTAACAAAAAAATCAACATCAAAAAGCACAAAAAACATGCACATGGTGGGGTTGAAATGATCATAGCTTGAGTAAATATATCAAACACACAAAATAAGTAACGCCATTAAAAATAGCATTCTACTACAAATTATCAACGGGATAATGAACGTGGTACCCTATTTATAGAATGGAGTGCATAAATTAATAACAAATCATGTGAAAATAAACCAAACCTAATTCTGCCATAGTTGGGGACTAAAAGTTTCACAGTTCATCTGGCTGTAAAAATGTTATATTTACACTTAATCCAAATGTCAGGGGGTTAATCCACTTAAAAATGATAATGCACAGTCATGTGTTAAGTCTTCCAGATCACATGTTACGTGTTGGTTAGATCACACCTGTATTAAAAAGATATAAACGAACACTTATTTTGCTGTAAGTAGACAATTTTTTTTGTTTAGAATTTTGTTAGAAAGCTGTTAGTCCTCTTGTATGGTGTTATGTCAGCACTTTTCATCAAATCACTAGTGTTTTAAGCAGACCTATAACTCGAATCCACATGCTCCCTATACAAAATGGACTTCTGCATTCATTGGCCAGATTTCACGGTCACCTCTAGTGTCGTGTTAGATTTTCTATCTCACAGGATGGTTTCCACTCGGAGGTGGTGTATAGAGCTCCTCCGTCTGATGACAGAGAGACGCTTCTCATGTTCAGAGTGACAGTCTGTGCAATAAGGATTAGGGGAGGTGGTGGTTTTACCATCTATAGCACCAGGAATGCTTCTGGTCTACTCTGCAGTAATTTAGTTGCCTAGTTGGCAGAGTTACCAGATATGACACAATAGGCACAACTGTATTAATTGCGATGTGTATAGTATTCTGCCTTTTAATAGCTACTAATGCATAGTGTCTTGCATCTCTAATGGTAGAACACCTAAATTCCATGCAGATTTTCTCAGTAAAAATCAAGCTATGCTTCTAAAAGTTTGAAAGGTATTTGAGTATCTCTTTAATTGTTAGATTAAAACATTTAAGCAGACTGAATAAAACTGGTCACTTTCTGAAAGTAGAAGCACTGATGTTATATGGCAGTTCCACTAGAATGTTTGCTCCCAGTTTTTTGGTTTTTTTTATTAGTCTGTCCTTTTGTACAAGTAAATAACGGTCCTGTAGGACGATCTATGCATAAGGAGAGCGAAACCTAAAAACCATTGAATTGTCTTTTCAAGACTAACAGATAATGTGTTCAAATTGTAGACCAGACCACACAGCACACAAAACAAAACCATGCTGACATAGGATTTGCATTAAAGCATTCAAAATAATGTGTGTTGTTTTTTTTCATCCGTGCCAACTACAGCTTAAAACGGTTACCATTTGTGATTTCATAGTGGCTATGGTTTAAATATGTGTGCAGGTAGATTTGTCCTGTGGACCTATTAACAAGGGATCTTTTTAGGAATTGTTGGCATTAGATTGTAAACATTCATCTTCTAAATATTCTTTAACATTTTTGGCATAGAAACAGGGGTAGCAAATGTACCATAACATGGGGGCTTTGTAATCCCAGTATGCTCATGATACTCTGCAATATAACAAGTTTGTCCAGCTCAATACTTAGAGAAGGTTTCTAGATTTTGAGAACTACAATAAAATCACTGCACAATACCCCTGTAAGAATTCAGAACTAGAATGTCCCCAATATCTACTCTGCACACTATGCTGGTGCCTCTGTCACAAGACTACACTGTGTTTTTTATTTATTTGTGAAACTGCATACCAATATATAGGTGTAACCTCAAAAATATCACTTCTGGTTGTCTGTAATTACTTTGAAACTCAAATTGGAAAATGTCTGTCAGCATAGACCAATGTCAATATTTACCATATCCCTGACATTCTACAACACTTACAAAATTATTTAAAATCCTTTTTTTTTATTCTAGAGAGCTGTGTTAGAAGCACCAGTATGTCCATGTAATTTAATGTTCAGAAATATGTATATTTTTATCTTTTAAATTATGATATTCATTTCCAAAAAATATTTATACTGCTTTTTCTAAAAGATAAAACACATAATCCAATGGAAATTGTTATTCACATAAAAGTAAATTGCACATTTTAAGGGTACGTTTTGGTACCCAACAAAGGGTGTCAATGAAACTGAATGTCTTGTGATGTCTAAGATTTTTTGTTTTGTTTCTGGGGGGTTGGGTTTTTTTTCTAACCAAAATAATAAAGTTTTTTTTTTTTTCTTTCCCCAAATGATGTGTCCTTTTTTTCATTGGTTGTAAATTAGTCATGCTTAGCATATATTATCATTTGCATGTAAGGCACCACAAAACTGCAGCGATGGACATACAGAATGACATATATACATTCTGTATATGTCATTCTGGACATACAGAATGACATATACAGAAGTGAAATCTTATATAAACACAGGACAAGTACAAACCAGTTTGACAAAGTGCAGACGGAAACATTCAATTTGCAGTTAATAAAACACCCATATTATGCTTAAGCAATTTGGTGAGGTCACTAAAGATGCTGCAAAAATAGTAGCCATTTTTTTTCTCCCAGAGCTATTTAAATTAGAATAATTAAGAGAAATAGTTTGATATGGATGTTTGCTGAGCTTTTATTTGAAATAGCTCCCAAAATAGATGTTAAATAAAAAACAGTGCCTATATTTCACATCCGCCTATTTTTAAACCGTTCTATAAAAAGCATGCTAGGTACATCAATAAAATTGTTCTAAAATATTCAACACCAAAGTACATTGTTTACAAATATATAGTTAAGTTTAAACAGGAGAAAAGACAATGGTCCTCCTTCAAATGTTTTAGCAGAACACCTATTGCATGGTTTCAATGTTTAATATACATATTCAGTACAAGTTAACCCGTGCATGATACTCATGCATTCTAGTCAAATCAAGCTACTTAAGGTCTTAAAAAGGTTATTGTCATGCATTTGGGCCTAGCCCAGGCCTCCTCAGGGGAAGAGCGTTACTTCCCGACGCAAGCGCCCTTTTTAATGTGTGTTCATGAGGTAAAATTACCTCACGAAAATTAGTTTGACCCCTCAACTCGTAAATTTAGCCTTTACTACCCCTCCCGCGGGGGGATGATGGAAGTTAACTGACTTGACTATTCTAATTTTTTTGTCAAATAATGTCAGTATACCAAATTTCAGGTCAATTGGATGAGCCCTTTCTGAGAAAATAGTTTTTTCCCACACACACCGCTAGGCTTTTACTTTTATATATTAGATAATGCTAAGAATTTAGTAGGTCAGTGTATAACTCCGCCCAGCAGGTGGCGCTACAGCTTGTTGTCTTTTTTTCCCACACACAGACTAACACACGCCACTAGGCTTATATGTATTAGATAACAGAGGGAACTGATAATTTCTGATCAGCTTCTGGAGTCAAGTAGTCCCATGATATAAGTTGTAATAGGCAATATCCCTAGATGCATAAAGCTTTCTTATAATTAGATCAAACCTGATTATACAGTGTACTTTAGTCATGTACTAGAGTAAAGAGTCCTTTAGGATTGAAAACTGTTCCATGTTTAGTAATGTAAGACATAGCTCTGGAAAAAAATGTAGGTTTGATTTCAGCAGTTTCCACTCGATGTTTATGGTATAAATAGATAGATATATAGAGGTGTGTGAATATAAATGAATATCGACAGCTCTGAAGATATAGCTGCAAAATCTTGGTTATTTACTATTAAAAAAAATAACCTATTAAACCACATATCGACAGAGCAACAAATATTAAGCACATAATTTTTTGGTTGTGAATAATTGGTTTACTGCTGGAAGGAGCTCTTATTTTCTAAATAGCATTTTTGGTCTATTTACCAAATAAGTTACTATTATATGAAAACTGCTACACATTACATATCGTCCCAAGCAACGCGAGGTGACCCTGCTAGTGTATGTGTATACACACACACACTGTATATGATCTGTGTATTTCCAGCGTATTAAAAGTACATAAAGTACTGTGCAAAAGTTTTAGGCAGGTGTGAAAATATTGCTGCAAAGTCAGAATGCTTTCAAAAATAGAAGGGTTAATAGTTTTTCTTTTTCATCCTATCTGGGGGACACTATCATGGGTTGTGAGAGTGGAGGTTGAGTTGACACTTAACAGGTTAACTTTGTTAATGTTTCAAAGCTGACAAACCCTTCCCCTCTGCAACATCCTTTAGCCTCTCCAGTCTTGGATAAGTGGCGAAGGGAGTTGGGCTTACTTTTAATGACTGGAATGAATTATACTTTTCTCTTTCCTACCACTGGGGGACACTGCGACAGATTGGGGTATAGTAGTGGGTATGGGAGTTCAGGCACTAAAACTATGGTTCTTACTCCCCTCCTCTACTATGTCCCTCCTCTCCTGGAGAACGCATGTTTTTTTTAGTGCCTTAGGAGTCAGGTCATTGGGGAATAGAGGCACATGTTTTTATTTTATTTTTTCTTATCAGGGTGTCCGCAGGGATCGATCCCAAGACCTAGAGGGAGGGAACAGTCCTGGACATCCTTCACTCTGATACCCGCGGAAAGTAAGAAGTGGCTGTGCCCTATATCTTCCTTGCACCTTCTTGCCGGCAGTTCAATCCCCTAGACACAAGCTTAAAGATATTTTAGTATTTTTGGCAGCCATTAAGGCTTTAGGTGCCCATACAGTTATATAGCTTGGGGCACTGTATAATTAGGTCGCACGGGGAGATAAGGGATCCATCTCTCCCTGCCGACTGGCAAGCACCCCTCCCCCCCCGGGACAACGAGCAGCGGGGACTGTGAAGCGTTCTGCTCTATTATAGAGAGCGGCGCTGATGTGAGGAGGGGAAAAACGCACACGCTGCCTGGGCATGTAACTCTGCGTGTTGTGTGTTAGCCTTCGACAACCATGACTTTAGTATAAGCTGATCGGAGTAGCGCTGAGGAGAGGTTATTTTTAAATTCTAGCTGTCGGGCGTAGCCAGAGAAGGGATTCCTGCCTCCATCTTCAGTCCCTGCAGTGCGGAGGTGCCATTTTGGGCTCAAACACGGAGCTGCAGGCTAAAGTTTCTCTCCTCTGCTGTACCTCTCTGCTGTGTGGTATCGTTTTTGACTAAAAATAGACCTGCTTTTGATTGTCACTAATGTGTATTGAACATTCACTGGCAAACTGTTTATATTGGCAAAGAGGTTAATAGAGTATTATTACAATTTGTAACCTGGTATATAGATCTGGTGTACAAGTCTTGTAATACTGTCTGGGGTCTTCTGTTAGACATATTAGTGGTGTTATATATTCTGTGACAGTGTGTATGTAATAAGTTTTTATTTTTTATTATTGCAATAATGTCTAACAAAGGGACCTCTGACAAGGGACCCTCTGGAGTGTCTGTGATGTATTTTGTTTGTGCCAAATGTAGAGCTAAGCTTCCATCTGGACAACATGATAAAAATGCCCTTTGTGCAGCATGCAAGACCGCAGCACTCGAGCGTCCCGCCCCGGTACAGTCACCGTCAGTCATGGAAGAACCGCTCTTGGTGAAATCCTTTGCCGCCACCATGGAAAGGTTTACCGATGTGATGTTGAAAGAACACACGGGTAATCGGCATAGCTCAAAATCCAGCAGAGCAGCGGGCCGCACGTATAGAGGCCTCACAGGGCATCCCTATAGACAGTGCAGGCACATCATCCCAGGGTTCTGCAACTCGGGAGTGAGGAATGTCTGCTTGCAGTCTCCCGCGGGTCCAAATGGGGCACAAGGGATGATATTAGGGTGCGTTCTCTAGCTTCTGATCATTCCTTGGATGAGGAAGGGGATTTAGAGCTGGAGGAAGACTCATTTAGTATGGCCTCGGCCAGTAATGTGGACAGCCTTATCCTAGGTATTAGACATACCTTAGGGTTTCCAGAGCCTGAACCTTTGGCTCCTGCAGGTTTTTCCATTTTTAAAAGGTCTAAGTCTCAATTGACATCCTTTCCTACCTCTTCTCAGATGGTGAAAATTGTAACGGACGCCTGGGTAAGACCAGAGAAACAGTTTGTGATGCCAGCTAGATTCAAGAGTCTTTATCCTCTTCCAGCGGAAGACTCAATTAAATGGGAGGCGTTTCCTAGGGTGGACACACCTATTCCCCATTTATCCTCAGCCATCCCTACACAAGAGCGGTTGTCTTTGAGAGATCCTATGGATAAAAAGTGCGACCACGCTCTCCGTCTGCTTATACAGCTTTGGGTAGCTTGTTTGGGCAAATAAAGCAGTTCAGATGTGGGTGGAGCAGTTAATTGAGGCAATTCAAAATAACACTCCGCGGGCAGACCTCCTCTCCCTAGCTCAGCATATTCAGGAGTGTTCGGATTATGTGGGTCAGGCATCCATGGATGCAATAGCTGTTAATGCCAGAATAGGCAGTTTAATTATTGCATCGCGACATTCCTTATGGTTACGTTCGTGGACCACGGACGCAGAGTCCAAAAGGTCGTTAGAGGTTTTGCCTTTTGATGGAGTCACTCTGGTGAGGAGTTGGAGAAGGTAATTTAGGTGGCCACCGGGGGAAAAAGTAATGTTCTCACCATGGGTTACCGCAGACCTCGGCAGGCTCGGTTTCGTTCCTTTAGCCCCTTCTCCCGAGCCCGAAGTGGTACTCCCAGGAGCTAGCCTCCAGCCCCTAGAGGAGAGAGCAGTAGAGGCAGGGGTGTTGCCAGAAGAGGAGCTTCACGCCCTAGTGATAAGCCCTCTGCATGACTGCTACGCCCCCACTCGGGTATCGGGGGTGGGGGCACGTCTGCTTTGCTTCAGGCATCAGTGGTGGTCAGCCACGACGGACGCTTGGACGTGGGGGGGGGGGGGGCGGGCGTGTCAAGAGGATACATTATAGACCTACACCATCCTCCCCCACCCAGGTTCCTGTCATCTCCGGTACCTGGTTGTCCTCTCAGACATCAGGCTCTTCTGAAGGCGGTAATAAAGCTTCAGGAGTCGGGTGTTATTGTTCCGGTTACGATGCAGGCAAGAGGTCATGGGTTTTTCTCCACTCTCTTTCTGGTACCCGAACCGGACGGAACTTTTCATCCTATATTGAACCTAAAGTCCCTAAACAAACAGGTGATTGCCCAGAGTTTCAAGATGGAGTCACTCAGAACAGTCATCGCGGGCATGGAACAGGGAGAATTCCTGGATTCCATTGACACAGGATGCGTATCTCCATGTTCCCATATGGAGTCGCCATCATCACCTGCTTCGTTTTGCGGTGGGCCTGGACCATTTTCAGTTCAGGGCCCTTCCATTTGGCCTGGCGTCAGCTCCTCCAGTATTCACCAAGATCATGGCGAGCATCCTCAGACAGAAGGGAATCAATGTAGTTCCCTATCTGGACGATCTCCTGCTGAAGGCTCAGTCAGCGGAAATATTGTCTTGTCAGGTGCAGACCACGATGGAGTTTTTGGAAGCCCATGGGTGGATCCTAAATGTTCCAAAATCCTCCCTCATCCCAGCTCAGCGCATGCGCTTTCTGGGTTTACCGTTCCACACAGTGTCACAGAGAGTCTTTCTACCTCAGGACAAGATCAGCGCCCTCCAGCGCAAAACCAGGGATCTGTTGGCTCGTCCTTAGGTGTCCATGCTCAGCTGCATGAAGCTTCTGGGGACTATGGTGTCAGTGTACGAGGTGGTCCCGTTCGCACAGTTCCACTCCCGTTCTCTCCAGCTGGAGATCCTTCTGAAGTGGTCGGGGTCTCACGATCTGCTAGACAGGCAGATCATCCGCCTGTCGAGACCGACTCTGCTTTCTCTGACGTGGTGGGTGTCCACGAAAAATCTGGACAGGGGTCAGTCCCTCCAATCGGGCCTCTGGACCTTAGTTACCAAAGACGCAAGTCTGTTAGTCTGGGGGGGGAGTCACGGGATCCTTAAGGTTTCAGGGTCTCTGGTCTCCCCAGGAAGCTCTTCTGCCAATCAATGTATTGGAGCTCGGGGCAGTTCTCAGGACCTTGATGGAGGCTCAGAGGTTCCTTGTAGGGAAGCCTCTTCAGATTCAATCGGACAATGCCACGGCCGTGGCATACATAAACAATCAAGGAGGAACTCGCAGTGCGAGTGCCGTGCAGGAAACAGCCAAGATCATGTTATGGGCAGAGAGCAAAGTTCCTCGGATTTCGGCCATATACATTCCAGGTGTAGAAAATTGGGAAGCCGATTTTCTGAGCAGACAAAAAGTTCATCCAGGCGAATGATCCCTGTGCAAGGAGACTTTTGCTATCCTGGTTCAACGATGGGGAATGCCGGAAATAGACCTCATGGCTTCCAGGCTGAATCATCAGGTTCCCCTGTACTGCGCCAGATCCCGTGACCCTCTGGCTCACGCCTCCGACGCCATGGCCATTCCACGGTGGTTTAGACTCGTGTATCAGTTTCCACCAATTCCATTGCTGTCGCAGGTTCTAAAGAAACTAAAGAGAGAGCGGGTTCCCGCCATCTTAGTAGCCCCTCATTGGCCTTGCAGGACGTGCTTCTCGGACATTCTAAAAATGTCCACGGGTCTGCCGTTTCGTCTGCCCTTGTGTCCAGACCTTCTAGTTCAGGGCCCCCTTCTTTGCCACAATTTAAATCGGCTAGCTTTGACAGCGTGGCAATTGAATCGTTAGTCCTTAAGGCAAAGGAGGTCTCGTCTCGGGTCGTTAACACCATGATCAGAGCTAGAAAGTCATCTTCCTCAGCCATATATCAGAGAGTCTGGAAAGTATACATTCTCTGGTGTGAGTCGCGGGGAGTCCATACGTCTAGGTTTAGCCTGCCCAGGTTGTTGGACTTGTTGCAGGAGGGTCTTGATAAAGGACTCCGTTTGGGTTCACTTAAAGGTCAGCGCTCTCAATTTATTTTCAGAGAAAGCTGGCGTCTCTCAGGGAGATTCAGACCTACTTGCAGGGGGTTCTTCTTCATATTCAGCCCCCGTTTACTCATTCGGTGGAACCCTGGGACCTAAATTTGGTGCTCAGGGCTCTTTGCCTTCCGCCATTTGAGCCTCTTCAGACGGCAGAGTTACACCATCTAACTTGAAATAGCTAAGAGAAAAACCGTCTTCCATCTGCTAGAAGAGTGTCGGAGCTGGCAGCACTTTGTTATTCTTCTCCCTTCCTGGTGTTCCACAAGGATAGGGCGGTGCTTCGCACAAAACCCTCCTTTGTTCTAAAGGTCGTCTGTGTAGGTTCCATTTAAATCAGGAGATTGTAGTTCCGGTGTTCCAGCCTGGTTCACCTTCTCCTTCCACATCTTCTGAGTCCTTGGATTATGACTTACGGTTGCTGGATGTAGTTCGGGCTCTCCAGTATTATGTAGACCGTACAGCTTCGGTTCTCAAGACAAAGGATCTCTTTGTCTTGTATAATGCAAAAAAGCGCGGCTGGCCAGCGTCTAAACATGCTATTGCGCGGTGGATCAATTCTACCATCAGTCTGGCATATGTTCGAGCATCTAAGCCTATTCCTCATTTGTTGAAAGCGCTCTCTACCAGGGCGGTTGGTGCTTCTTGGGCGGCGCGTCAAGGTGCTTCGGCTGAACAGCTTTGCAAAGCGGCCACTTGGTCATCTGTTCATACCTTTGCTAAGTTCTACAGATTGCAAGCATTCGCATCCTCAGATGCGCGTTTTGGCCGAAATGTTTTACGCGCAGCAGTTCCAGAGCGTTCCCTCCCTTAGGGGCAGCTTTGATATGTCCCCAATGTGTTGCAGTGTCCCCCCAGTGGTAGGAAAGAGAAAAGAAGATTTTTACTCACCTTTAAAATCAATTTCTCTTGCTCCACTGGGGGTCACTGCGCTCCCTCCCTTGCTCTGTAAATAGTTTATGTGAATGTTATGCCTCTATTATTTGCCCTTTTAGGGCTTCTTCTTATAGTACACTTGGTTAGTCAAAACTGAGTTCTCCAGGAAAGGAGGGGCATAGTAGAGGAGGGGAGTAAAAACCATAGAGTTTTAGTGCCTGAACTCCCATACCCACTACTATACCCCAATGTGTCGCAGTGTCCCCCAGTGGAGCAATAGAAATTGATTTTACAGTGAGTAAAAAATCTTTTTTTCTAATAATTTTAACTTAAATTTTGCAGTAGTGTGCTCTGTTAACAATACAGCGCACATTTATTCAGACAGTGAGAGCCAGACAGCTCTCGCTAGCATCGGAAGTTTTATTTTTTTCTCTTAAAAATTACTCCGTGCTGACAAGCGTCTTACAGCCGCTGCCACGCTGATTCAGGACCGATATACCGGCGCTTCCCAAACCGGCAAACAGCTCCGGTAACCGCAACGCCGGGGGGCGCCATATTGGAATATACCAGGATCCCTCCTCAAAACAGCCACCAGGAATCTGCTATTAGCGACTGCTGCATAGAATAGGTGTAGCTGATCACCTTGTGAACAGCAGAAAACTCGAGGAGAAGTAGGAAAACTGTGCAGTCGGAGGGTACTAAGGACGGTCGCCCGCCCCCCCCCCCCCCCTCCTCCTCCCTCCCCTGCAGTCTGAAGCAGGTACGCTATGCCAAGGATGACAAAACTGCCAATGAAAAAGAGCAGCAAACGTTCTCTGGGACACTGAGGTGCTGACAGACCTCACTTGCTCCATAAGACGACATAGCCTGATTGGAAGGCTAAGTACCACTTTTCTTGTATCTGTATCATCGATAGGAGTATATTCAAATTAAGTTGTTGTTGCAATAGCATTTTTAATAAAACAGAATACTAATTGCATAATGCATAGCCTTAGCAGGGGTTTTTAATTTTTGACTGTTATAGATTAGCTAGTATCTGTTTGCTTGTGAGTGATTGCCTGTATTTAATTCCTTTACTGTGATACTGTTCCCTTTTTAAAAAAAAAAATGTCTGATAAGGGAAATGCACCTTGTGCAAAATATAATACCTGCTCCAAGTGTAAAGATAAGTTACCAATGGGACTACAGGACATGTGCTGACTGCAGTGGGGGTACCCTGACTGTGCAGGCTCAGGTTAGAGTACCGCCACTAGCGGAAACGTCAGCATGGGTAAATGCCCTGACACCGGGGTTTGAGACCTTGGTTAAGCTGCTATCTAAACTAACAGATTCCAGCGGTTGCAGCAATTCTCCCCTCTACCTCAGCAATTGACCCACTAGTAACAGGCAGGAATACAGGGACACGCGGGGGCTCCATCTGTCATCTCCAAAGATCCTACTACAGGAGCACCGGCTTGGTCGGCTTCCCTAGTTAGAGGACTTGACAGGTTAAACCGATTCTTGGATGTACCAAGACCCTTACCCAAAAATAAGTGATACCGATCTGCTAACCCCCCCTTCTGACCTTCGATTCACAGGGTTCATCCGAAGAGGAGGGTGAACTGATGGAAGACTCTGATTCTAAACAGGTCATAGACGCAATAGAGTCTTCCAGATATCAAGGTATTCTGGATCTAAAAGAGACTAGAAAATCAGATCAGAGTCTCTTCAAAAAAAAGCTAGGAAATGTGCGATCCACTTTCCTCCATCAGAAGAACTGAAGGAAATAGTGGAAGCATCCTGGAAACAACCAGATAGGAAATTTACTGTTCCATGAAGTTATCTGGCTTTATATCCATTACAGGAGGACCTCAACCGTTTGGAACAGGTTCCAAGGGTTGATTCACTTGTGGCGCGCTTAGGAAGACACACCACACTCCCTATCCCAGGGACAGCTTACCCTGCAGGATAATACTGACCACAAAATAGAGGGGTTTTTTTTAAAGTCTACACAGCGGCAAGTACATCATTCAGACAAATGTTTTCATCGGCATGGGTTGTCAGGGCTATGGAAACATGGGCTGACCAATTAACAGCGTGTCTGCAAAATTCGGAATTGCTCCCCCTTGCCCTGCCTCTTAATGAGGCTTCCGGATGCTTATACGAGGCCGTCCATTTTTTCAGCTATTAATGCAACCGCAGTAGCTGCCAGGAGAACCTTATGGCTCAGGTTTTGGGATGCAGACACGTAATCAAAAAAGTTGTTAGAATCAGTCCCTTATTCAGGGGAAGTGTTATTTGGCTCTGAACTGCACAGCATAATTTGCCAGACCACACAAAGCAAGAGCAGCTTCCTCCCAGTAAATGCCCCAAAACCTAGGACACAGAGGTTTGGTTAATTTAGACCATCCTTTCGTGAGGGCTCCGCTGGCCTTGGCCAGACATATAGACCGAGAACTTCGGCCTCTAGAGGACAATCGTATAGAGGTAGGGCTTCCTCTTCCACGAAACGTCCATCTCACGAGCTTCCTGAAAAAGTCAGTTTGACGGTCTCCCTCCCCTCACGGCTGGGGGAGTGGGTGGACGTCTGCTACTGTTCAGAGATCAGTGGGTAGTGTCCTCAGAAGACCGTTGGATTCGGGGGATCATGACAAGAGCATACATGAGACCTATTAGGTCCAGCACCTCGTCTGTTCTTCACAACCAGCTTGCCCCGCGACCCTCGAAAGAAAGAGGCTCTACTCCAATCTTTTTGGTCTCAATGCTAGATGGCTTGTTCTGACCTATTCTAAATCTAAAGCAGTTAAACTGGTACCTACGGTTGGTCAGGTTTTGAATGGAATCCCTCAGGTCAGTCATCAATGGACTGGAGCCAGATCAATTCATGGTGTCTATAGACATCAAGGATGCCTACCTTTACATACCTATCTGGAAGGCTCATCAGACCCTTCTCAGATTCACAGTGGGATCATCTCACTACCAATTCAGAGATCTCCCATTTGGCCTTTCGACAGTACAAAGAGTGTTTACAAAAATAATGGCTGTAATGGCAGCCTGTCTTCATTCCAGAGGAGTGCAAATAGTGCCCTATCTGGATGATCTGCTCATAAAAGCCTCAGCTCTCCTGCTGAATCAGCACCTTGTCCTCACTATGAAGAATAGAGATGCTCACTGACCCCTGTGAATTGGTTTTGGTTTTGGATTTTTTTTTTTTTTTTTTTTTTTTTTAAGAAAAAATCCTAAAATATGCTAAAATCACATAATTTTGCTCCTTTTTTTTTCTTTATATTCCTGTCATGGCTAAATGTCAGGATGGCATTGGTGATTTTCCAGAGGTTTGCTATCAGTTTGCCTTTTTATACAAAAGCAGTTTGCAAATTGCCAGAAAAAATTGGCAAACGTGCATTGTCCCGTAGATGGTGAAAATCGATCTCTGACAACTGCACTCAACAGGTTTTGCACTGGTTAATGTGATGGGGGACTGCTCCACTTGTTCACCCAGAAACACTTTCCTTTGGTAGAAAAATAGAGACCATATAGGTAATTGTTAAACTAAAATATAATTTAGTAGATTTGAAATAAGATATTATAGATAATATTGTAAGTGTGTATATAATAAATATATATATATATATATATATATATATATATATATATATAATGTGTGTGTGTATATATTTATCTATTTATTTCTCCAACATCCAATTGGGGTATAGAGTAGGTTGAATAGGAGTGCGGCTGCAATTATTTTCCACCACCGTTTCTGCCCTTTCCCCCCCCCTTCCACCTCCTCCTCCCCCGTCTGTAATGGCGCTGACACACTTTGTGTACACTTACTGCTGTGCCCTGCCGCAGGTCCCTGCATGCAGGGCTGCCAAGAAGAATTCAGGGCCCGGGTACAACAAATTCATGGGGCCCCCCCTCATAGTCAAATAAGCCCCAAAAATTTTTTGCGCCGCCTTACGGCGGCGCAAAAAAATTTAGGTGTATGGTCATGCATTCAGGGGCGTAGCTAGCCAAACGGCGGTGCAAAAATTTTGGGAGGTGTGGTCATGCATTTTGGGGCGTGGCAAACGTGACATTGGGGCGTGGCTAACATAAAAACAACTAGGCTCTCAATTCGCCGGAGCGTCACATATGTTCAAGCACTCCTGACTTTCAGGACATCTACCACCACAGTGTAGTATACAAACAATGCAGTGTGTACACAAACAGTTCAGTCTTGGCCTACACCTTACATTGGGCACAACATTCACCAAAAATTGGTATTGTCCCTACTAGAATCACAACATTTCACATACTGTCCTGCTCTCTCCTACCTGTTCTTCTCACTTTCTCCACCTGTGGCTGCATGTTTCTTTAGTTGCGGCTTGTCTGGATCCTGGAATGCTGGGGGCCCTATTTGGAAAAAAATAGCTACATTTAGATAATTCCAAACAACCCTGGCGTTAAATCAATACCATCCACGATTAATAATTAGGCCTTCCTCCAGCTCCAATATTACAATAATGTGCCCCTTCATCATCGCCATGCCTTATGATCACACTGTGCCCTCCATGCTGTTTTTGCCCCCTTCATCTGGCTCCCCTTCATCAGACTATACTATGCTGCTCCCCCCCTTTTTCAATCCCACTGTGCCATGCCTCCCCCCCTTTGTAACCCCACTGTGCCATGCTGCCCACCATTTTTTAACCCCACTGTGCCATGCTGACCCCTGTTTATTAACCCCACTGTGCCATACTGCCCCGTTTTTTAACCCATCTGTGCCCCTCTCATTTTTTCACCCCCTCTGTCATGCTGCCCCCCCCCCGTTTTTAACCCCTCTGACATGCTGCTTTCCCATTTTTTAACCCCTCTGTGCTCCCCCTCAAATTTTAACCCCTCTGACATGCTGCTTTCCCATTTTTTAACCCCTCTGTGCCCCCACTCATTTTTTAACCCCTCTGACATGCTGCTTCCCCGTTTTTTAACCCCTCTGTGCTCCCCCTCATTTTTTAACCCCTCTGACATGCTGCTTCCCCGTTTTTTAACCCCTCTGTGCTCCCCCTCATTTTTTAACCCCTCTGACATGCTGCTTTCCCGTTTTTTAACCCCTCTGTGCTCCCCCTCATTTTTTAACCCCTCTGACATGCTGCTTCCCCGTTTTTTAACCCCTCTGTGCTCCCCCTCATTTTTTAACCCCTCTGACATGCTGCTTTCCCATTTTTTAACCCCTCTGTGCTCCCCCTCATTTTTTAACCCCTCTGACATGCTGCTTCCCCGTTTTTAACCCCTTTGACATGCTGCTTTCCCGTTTTTTAACCCCTCTGTGCTCCCCCTAATTTTTTAACCCCTCTGACATGCTGCTTCCCCGTTTTTAACCCCTTTGACATGCTGCTTTCCCGTTTTTAACCCCTTTGACATGCTGCTTTCCCGTTTTTTAACCCCTCTGTGCTCCCCCTTATTTTTTAACCCCTCTGTCATGCTGCCCCCCCGTTTTTTAACCCCTTTGTGCCCCCCTCGTTTTCCTCCCTTCACTTACCTTTTCTCCTCTCTTGGTCTTCTCTGCTGCTCTGTGCTCCATTGCTCCAGACTGACTGAATGCTGGGCATGACATGATGACATCACACCCAGCATTCAGACAGTCTGAATAGAGCACAGAGCAGCAGAGAGGAGGGATGCCGGCTCCGCGATCAGGTGAGTATGTTTTGTTTTTGTTTTAAACTAGCCTGCTCCCCCCACCAACGACCGAGCCCCCCCCCCCCCTGCCAAAAAAAAAAAAAAAAAAAAAAAGAAAAGGAAAAAAAACGTTTTGAAAAAAAATATTTGAAAATTAAAAAAAATCAGCAGCGCAAGGGCCCGGGCCGGGCCCCCTGACATGCCGGGCCCGGGTAATTAGTACCCGCTCCCCCCCCCCCTCTCGGCGGCCCTGCCTGCATGACTGCAACTATAACAAGTGGCGCTGCTGTAGACACTGAGTGTCTGCAAACAGCCTGAGAGGTTGGAGTGATTCTGCATCTACTGTTTAGTGAGCCTCAGCAGTAGCTCACTTGTTGCTGTGGGGGACACCTAAACCTTTTTTTTTTTTTTTGTCTTTGTAAATAAGTATTACAACAGCACCGGTTGGCAGGTAGGAGCATATCCTGCGGGACTCGATCATAGTATATTTTAAAGCCTGGTCTCTCTTCTATGCTTGATTATAGTTAATGCTTTATTCTTATGTAGTAATAACAGATCAACAGTTGTTTATTGTCTGAAATGTGATAGTTTTCATATACATAGTTACTTACCTAAAGGATACAATGGCTTTTCCCAGGCACAAATGTTTAAATGGGTTTAATATAAGAATGAAGGTTATGTGGGTCAGTGTAATTGTGTGAGAACCAGTGCATTTAAATATAATATAGTAATAAAAATATATATGTAAATCACTAGATATGTATAGACTGAATAATGTATGCTCATCAGCATTCCGTATTTTATATACCAGATTCTCAAGGTAAGCCAAGAAAATTTCCCTGATGGACTGCAACACTGACTTTTGTGTAGGAAGTGCAGTTGACCTACCACTCTCTTACAGTTATTTACACTTGAAAATTATACTGGGTAAGCTCATTATAATATATATATATATATATATATATATATATATATATACACACATATATATACACAAATAATTATTCGTCTGCAAGGACCCTTTTTTGTAAGGTCTGCAGCAACAGCAGCCCTCTCCTGATGCTTGCAGGCAGCCATAAAAAAAAAGAAATCCTGCTGTTCCTGAATCTGCATTTATTATGCAACGCAAAGCAAGGACGGCTGTGCGTTACTTGGAGCAGCGGATTGGAGGTGCTCTGGTGGTGCCTCTGCTGCCACCCCTCTGCTTCCCATGTGGGATTCCTCTGGCGGAGCCAGGTAGAATACACAGTGGGCTCCCTGAGTAGCTGTTTCTTACTAGAAGCAGCCATTAGCATATTTAGGGGGCTGGGTCAGGTATTGGTTACACCATGGTGTAAGCCCCTGCTAGGCACTGGATTAGTGGAGGGGCTGTCCTGCAGGACAGCTGCCAATTCAGTGCTAGCCCCTTGGGGGTAGTGCTTAGTGCTGCTTTCCTCTGCCTGCACTTCCTCCCTGGTGGTCTAAATATGTGTGCAGACGCAAAAATAGGTAACCATTTTGAGGCTCCAGATTCTCCCTTATGTGTCCCTTGCCTTGTCAAGTACTGGACGGGGTGTGTATTTTTACACTTACACTGTTGGTGTTTTTTGGCTGTATAGCAGGCTCTGTTTCTGTGCTTTTATTGTGTGCTGCTTGTTTTTGGCAGTGTTGTTCATTGTGTTAGTCCCTTCTGTGTAGAATATATCAGGGGGGGGTAAACCTTAACGGTTAAGGCTGGGGTGGTTTCTGTGATGAAGTTCACCTGTTCCGTGGTACCTCTTAATTGCCGTCCGGAGGGTCAGGCGCGTACCCTTTGTGCGCATCTTGCCAATCTAGAGACCGCATGCTGTGTTCCCCCGAGGGGTTCTAGCCAAATTGAAAAATCCACCTGGTCTCGGTCACTGACCAAGGTTGTGGTTCAGGTTGCCAAATTGGTGCAGTCTATATTAGTAGACGGCTATTCTCTATATCCCTTGCCTCTGTGGCATGTAGAATGGTTTATGCTTCAGCCTGGGTATGGGGTCTTGCTACTTCGGTACAAGGTTTTGTTTTCCGTTTCCTCCTCCTTATGTAAGATATTACATTCAACTGCGCCTCCTTCTCTCCGTATGCGCAGGCAGGTGGAAGCGTTCCTACAGTGAAATGAGTCAGATTCTAACTTTCCATAAGGCGGGTGACATAATTGTTCACTCTGAGGTTAAGAACTCTGGTAGAGAAAGTTCCTTATGACTGTCAGGGGGTAGAATTTTTAATACAGGCTGTACATCAGGTGTAATTCCTTAGATAACAAGCTCTCCTTTTACTGGGTGAGCAAATGTTTTTAGTCGTTTACTTTTTCTACCACTTGGATAATCTATTTAGTGGGTCTTAAGCGGCATTGGATCTTAAGTCCCAGATGTTACATCTGCTACAGTTCGCTTCTCATATTTTCCCTGAGATGCTGGCGTGCTGAGAGGCTCCCCCACTGGTGGTTGCTTAGGTGCCTTGCTTGGCTACGGTAGTTTTCCCACCAAGGCCACTCTTAACAACAGTGCAGATGTTGGGTTGTGGTGATCCTTATGTTTGTTTTCTTTTTGATGTTGGGGGCATCCTTGCGACCCACCTTAGTAGCAGTTTGGGTTACTACGATTGTGCAGAGTGCAATCGTACAGCTGTATCGGACTGGCTAAATTTTGACTTGTTTATTTGGTGAAACACATTCACAGCCATATTGGAGTACAGATATGTTTCTGCGGTCTCTGGGAGTCAAACTCTCTTGTGAAATCCTGGCATACTCTGTGAAGTCTGAATTAGGTCCTTGAAACACTTTCTTTTTTCAGGGGGTGTTCTGTTGGCTCTCAGACTCTCACCATCATTGTTCAGGTAGCGGAAAATAAGGGCACTTCCTTCCTCTTTTTGCCCAAAATCCCAGGATGGCCAGGTTCCGGGTCATCCCATCTGTTTCTCGCCTGGCGGCTAAGTCGGTGGACGGCCAGTCGCTCTGTCGGGCATTCTAAACTTCACAGTCTGCCATGATAAAAACTTGTCTTTCCTTTTAGGTATTGGTGGTTTGTCAGAGTATGGGGAGTTATGGACTGGGGGTCCAGGTACAGTGTCCTTGATTATCCTCCCAAGAGTTTAGTTTCCACTAAGCTTCATGTATGTCCAATTAGGTGACTGGCTGTGCCAGAAGCCATCTGCTACCTAATTTTTTATGAAGTTGTGTTCTGGTTCCAGAATCACAAAAAGGTTGTTTTTTTGTGTTTACAGTCGGGTTCATACACGAGAGTTTTCGGCTGTAATAATTTCCAAGTAGAACAGATCTTGTCTGTGCAGTCGAGTCTGCTGTTCCATATTTAGCCATAAGTGCTTCAGTCGCTCTCTTGGTGGTAACAAAACAAAGATATCTGCAAAATCGTCCATTCTCGATTCCGGAGTGGACCTTGCAGACAACCTATCCAGGTCTTTGGGTTTCAGGTGATGTCTCTTCACATCTTGGTTTTGCAGGTTTTGGGTTCTGAAAGAATCCAACCTTCCTTCAAGGTAATGGTACTGCGAGTAGTGTTTTGTGCTCTAGTTAGCACGCAACATTTGCTGCAGAGAAAGAAATTGAAGAGTCCGTTGGACAATGTTTCCAAGGTGCCCAACCTAGATTTACTGGGGTGGCGTGGAGTTTTTTTTGTTTGGTTCATCACAAGGACACATTGAATCTTTTGGTCGGCCGAACGTGAGGTTCAGCCGATCACAGAAATCCCCTCCCCCTCTCCCCTACTAGATTTCTTAGCAGGAACACTTGGTGGAACCACATAGTCCAGTTCTCCTGTTCCAGAATAAGAGATTCTTTGTTGTATCCGTAGCAGCCATGTTACTACTTTGGCAGTTTTCGCTTGTTTTACCTATTCCCATAGGTAGCCATGCTTTCGAGAGTCTTGAAACACTTAATGACAGAGGGTGTTTTCTGTGATATGGTGGGCAGAGGTTGGCCTCGGACGGCTTGGTATACCGACATTTTCTCCATGACGGGGATGTTGGTCATGGCAGCTGGTGGTACGATTAAACCTATTCGGTCAGGGTGTGTTGTTTTGGTTTAGGACATCTGTTCTTAACGACATGGCTGTTGAAGCCATATTTCTTTTAAGCTAATAGTTTGTCTGAGCGCATGGTACTAACCATGCTTCGGGATCGCAAGTCGGGTTGTTCGTCTTGTCTAGAGCACATGTATTGCACAACGTGGATTAAATTTTTTTTTTTATCTTTTCTTTCGGGTGTTCAGGTTCCTTGTGTTCATGTAGGGCAGGTGGTTGCATCTTAGTTTCTCTTAGAGTCAGGTGTTGGAGTGATTTTGGTTTTATTGGTGTTGACTACTTTACAGCATTCCCCGCTTGAATCTCTAGCCACGGTAGATTTAATGTTTTCATTTACAAATCAGGTTCTCTTTAGTCATCTCGTTGGCTAGTAGATTTTCTAAGCTTACTGACATATCTTACAAGTCTCCTTCCTTCTATTGTTCCTAAAGGTAAGGAGGTTCTTGACCTAAGCTTTCCTAGGGCAATGTCAAAATTCGTTATTAGAGGGCTAGTCAGACTCTGCCGGAAGTTCTTTGGGCCCTTTCTGTTTGTGCTCTTGGGTGGCACAGCATGGTGCCTCTTCTGAGCAGCTTTCTGGCAGCCAGTGGCTCTCCTTTTCACATGGTTAGCTTATTTTTATGTGTTCATGTGTTTGCATCTGGATTTGGCAGAGCAGTGCAAAGCACTGTTTCTTCCGAGTGTCCCCACCCGTAATTGCAGCTTTGTGACGTCCCCAATGTCCATGGTGTCCCCGAAATGGATTTGGGAGAAAGCAGGAAGTGAGGTATAGAGGGGGGAGGACCTAGGGTTAGCTAATAACTTTCTTAAAGTGCCACACGCCTATTCCACCTACTCTATACCCTGGTGTACCCCAATGGGCTAGGAGAAACGTATTTTACGAAAGTATAAAAATCCTATTTTTTACATATATATATATATATATATATATATATATATATATATATATATATATATATATATATAACAATAATATCTGTGTTTCACACTCTCCATGAGTTGTCTTTGTTTAGGTAGGTTTGAACTGTGTTGGTATATCATTTTTGTGGATTGTGGGGGTAAGGCTTTTATATTGTTTGAAGTGTCTACAGTTATTTTCCTGTGTGTTTCTTTTCTGCAGTCATCAGCCCTTGATAGTTTGCTTTTTTTAAAAAAAAAAACTTCTAGAATTTTTTTTAAGGGCGTTAAGTCTGATTTGTTGATGTGGTGGGTCTGTTGACTCAAATATGTTTACTTGAGTTTTTATAGGTGAAATTTTCTTTTCATTTTTTTTCTCAATTTTTTTTATGAGGATTTTCTCTGTATAGGTTTATGTTCAAATTTGCATGTAGGGCTTCTATTGTGGTTTGCCTGTTATTTGGCATGGCTTGGTATTTTGACCAGTAGTTGTTAGAGGTGTGTACACCATAGGATTGCGGTAGCCAGAATTTTTGGAAACATTTTGCTATCCATCATAGTACATAATACAATATGTATTATGCCAACTATACAATACAAAGTAAAATAAGATCAAGCATATACATTTTTATAATGCATTTATTTTTAATAAAATGTACAATTCTATGCAATGTGTGGAGATGGGGGCTATGCAAGAACTTGATTTCATGAGTTCACTTGATCATCACAGAGTCTGAAGTGAAGAATCTTATATTCACAATGCAACCATTACTTTTCTTAACAGTATTATAATTAAAACATCTAAATTAGCAAAAGCTTAAATATTTGTCTTATACTTGACAGCATCGAGTAGAAGACATTTCCATATTTATTATTGTAACAATATTGGATACAGCAGCCTCTGTAAAGAATTACATCAGTTTTACCTCTCCATAACTTCTGAGCCTGCTCACTATTATAATGAAAATCATGTTGCAGATAGAAGCCGACATGGAATAATGTGCCTTCATTTACACTCTAGAACTTAGAATCTGCATCTGGTCTGTTTTATTGAGGCATGATTGAGAACCAAATGGATGTTAAATCTGACTTGGTAGCATCAGGGCAAAAATGCTGTTTTGCGTGCAGTCTTCACTGTGTGTGTGTGTGTGTGTGTGTGTGTGTGTGTGTGTGTGTGTTTTTGAGGTTCTTATACTTGTGGGGATATTTGACCTGTTTACACACAGACACTGTGGAGACCTCAGCCATAGTGGGAGCACAAAATAAGGTCCCCATAAAACTGACTAATGCCAATGCATGCAGGAGACCTTGCGAATATACTCAGCAGCAAAATCTAGCATGTCCTAACGAGTCACTTTTGTCACACAAAATGTGTGTGTGTGTATTTTTATGCCATGGAAGGGGAAAGTGTATGTACAGCACCACCAGATGTCAGTGCAACTGCAGCCAGTGGTGGTGGCTCCGAGTATAGGCTGGAGAGCAGTGGAGATAAGCAAGTAACTGATCCTTCAGAAAAGAGTGGTTCAGAAACCAGCAATGCCAGCAGTGATGTACCATTGCGGGGTAGTGGCACAAAATGAAGGAACGCAGTACTGCTTACATTATGAGTGAAACCTATCAATATTTCAATATTCAAAAAAAATATCTAATATAAACAAGATAGTACATACACTTGCACTTCAGTCTCTTCAACATCGGATGGTCATATGACTTAACCACTTTACTTCAGAGAAGAATTATTCCTTCTATTTGGATCTTATCACACCTCCATACAAGGCTCATGTATACATGCAAACATTTATGATAACAAACATAGCGTAGTATATAAAAACAATAGATAACAATATCCACCACCACTCTGTAAAATCTGTTGCTATAAGTCTGTAAAGTATTAACAGTAGACTCAGAAATACACCCGTGTTCTTCTCATTTTCAGCCCCTTTGAGCATATGCTTACAAATATTTGCTCCAACAATCGCTTCTCAAGATTTAATTCTTCTTGTCCCTCATCCTTCTGAATCATGGAGATACACCTCCAGCCTCAGACATTAAAACATGTTGTGGAGAAAAATAACACCAGAAGAGGGAACTTCATGCATTAAAAAAATTCAATAAAACATCAGCTTAAAAAAAGAATTTATAAACACTCTTGTATATATGACCCGTACCGAGCTTCCATGTACGTAACAGCATAAACGGGATCCTATTAAGATGTTGTACGGCTGCAGCTACGATCCACAGTATAATGCAGTATGCAGTATGTCCTTGGTCCCTCGATCCCCGGGTCCACCAATACGTTTCAACCCTTATTACGAGGGTCTTTATCAAGGTGAAAATGTTACATACAAGCCCAAACTTAAATAGTCCACAATCTCATTACAAGTCTGTGTATGTACACACCCCCACTTTATGGTTAATTCCGGTATCTGCTATTGTGAATTCACATTGAAGTCTGGTTTGTAATAACTTTATTGTTCCAAAACACTTTTGTTCTCCTCTCGCGTAGCGGGGCTCTCACACAAATCTCGTAAGTGGACATTTAATTGAAAACAAAACAATAATTTTTTGTTTCAGAAACCATGAATTTGTCTATACATGGTTCCTGAAACAAAAAAATCTTAAATTTGGTTATATCAGGCACTTCACTAAGACAAGGAAGTTTGCATGGAATAAGAACAACATGTTCTGTCCTTATTATCTTAGAGTTGTACACAAAGTTGCCTCTGTTCAAATTGTATGCACCTATCCTTCGAATGCATTGGAAATTTAAAAGCCTAGGCAACTTCAGTCTCATTGCCATGAAAATGCTCGATATGCTGAGCTATTTTTGATAGGTTTCACTCACAATATAAGTAGTACTGCTTTCCTTCATTTTGTGCCACTACCCCGCAATGGTACATCACTGCTGGCATTGCTGGTTTCTGAACCACTCTCCTCTGAAGGATCAGTTACTTGCTTATCTCCACTGCTCTCCAGCCTATAATCGGAGCCACCACCATTGGCTGCAGTTGCACTGACAGCTGGTGGTGCTGTACATACACTTTCCCCTTCTATGGCATAAAAATACACACACACACACATTTTGTCTGACAAAAGTGATTACACTATGTTATCATATATTTTTGTATGTATACATGAGCCTTGTATGGAGGTGTGATAAGGTCCATATAGAAGGAATAATTATTCACTGAAGAAAAGTGGTTAAGTCCAGGGGCGGATGTAGACCCGGGGCGATTTAGGCCCCTCTCCCTTTCTGATGTCTAATGCTGCCGGCGGCTGCACAGTATGTGCAGGTCTGCTCAGCAGTGGCAGTGTGCTGTCCCGCTGCTCTGATTGTGTTTAAAACACAATCAGAGCAGCCGGGCAGCACACTGTCACTGCTGAACGGACCTGCACAGTGTGCAGCTGTCGGCAGCAAGCCCCTGTGAGGGGGGGTGGCGATTGCCCCCCCCCTGGATCCGCCACTGGTTAAGTCATATGACCATCCTGTGTTGAAGAGACTGAAGTGCAAGTGTATGTACTATCTTGTTTATATTACATGGTTCCTGAAGGTTTCATGCCCTGTGCTGCCTGCCAAGGCTTAGTTGCAAAAAAAATACCAGTGCAAACACATAAAGGTGATATAAGATAAACTAAAGGTCCAACAAACCGAAACCTGGCAAAAGTCCAGACTCTGGGTGCCTTTGCTGAGCCTGTTCCAACTGACATCATCTTTGGAAGCTTTTAAGTGACAGAAACCAAGATAAAATTTTGCACAGTTAAAAACGATAGATGTATCATGGATCAGATGTCAGCAAACAGGAGTACATCCATCAGAAGCTTTGAGAAATGTAAAGGCTACTGTTACATGCCAGAAGAGCTACCCTTTTGGAGAAGATGGAAAACTTTACCATTCCATCAAACTTTTCTGCATGTAGGAGATGCAGTGAAGCAGGCAGCTGTCTGTGACAATGAAACCGGTAAATTCAAGACCTCATTGCTAACACTTAATGTCAACCATGGCTTGCATTGTGGAATGCCAATCGATGGATGGCTGCACTACTGTGATGGAAAATGTATGCAATTCAGGAAGATCTATGAGGCAAGAATGGTATAAATGTGCTGATCTCATCAGTTGTATTGAAAACTCTGAAGGAGTCAAAGTGGAATGTGCCTCAGCTCTTACCTTCCACTGAAGATGTGAAGAAGATGCACTTGTAACAGCAAGTATACCACACCAATTTATCATGGAGCATTTTCGCTAAAACTGGGCTTTGCCCGCAAAAGTCAACCTCACACAGCTGATCTTGTTCACTCACAGAAGGGAAAGTTTCCAATGCTGTTGACTACCTTTTCTTACAGATATAATTTGGATCTCCATGAAAATCCTGCCCTAGTGTTTCTGAGATTGAAAAAATGCTCTGTTGGTACTTCACACAGATTGAAATCCGGAGAAAAGTTCCAACCCAGCTGACACCAGCAATGCAAAGTGCAATGTTACTTCTTGAAGATAAGAGTGAAGAATGTAGAGTGACCACTGAAAACGTCTAATATTTACCAAACCAGCTGCATTTCAGAGATTCTAATTGCATAAAGCATGTTGCTACTTATTTAAAGGATTTAAACCTAAACGGCAAAAAATTGGAAGAATTTGCCGACTTCCTTGGGCATGACATCAGGGTGAACCAGTAGTATTACCGACTCACAGAAGGTACCCTCCAACTCACAAGATCAGCAAATTTTTAATGACTCTCAAGAGGGGAAGACTAAAGGCTGAATTTAAAGGCAAAAATGTGGAAGAGACGGATATTGACGCAGATGGTAGGTTAGAAATCTTCTATCCGATATATGGTTTGACTTTTATCATGGTCATTTATATATCCATTCTTTTTTTTAGAACTGGCCCAGTTACAGAGTGATGAGTCACAGGATGGTCTATCCCCTTAACCAGAGAAACAAGTGGGTATGCATTTGATTGATACATTCCTGTCAGAAAGGAGATGGTGTATGGATCCAACAACTCGGGACCAAAGCCCAGCCAAGGCCTCCAAAGGTTAGTGTAGCCAGGCTCGGACTGGCCTGCAGGGCAGCAGGACTACCCACCAGTAGGCCCCGCCACATTATAGCTACGCCCCCACCGTTGTTAGGGAGGAGCTAAGAAAACAGCTGACTCCCGACTTGCATACAATTCATCTTTTGGACATACGCGAGAACAGGAAGGGACAGATGCGTTCCACAGTGGAACGCAGGCACCTTCCTCTCCAACAGTAACAAGCACGGACCACGAGAAACATCTCTATATACATCGAAACTGCAAGTAAACAAAGTTAAATTTGAAAGCATCGCAGCAATAACCATGTGATATATGTGGACAGTGATCTGAATATTTATATTGCACTAGCAGAGACTTAAAGAAATACCAATTCCCATCTACTGGACTTGTATGCTATGAACATTATTTTATTGAGATATCAGTGACTGTGTTATATCTGTATCAATGCAGCATTTATACCCACTGCCATTTGCCTCCCAGTAGCTAGACTAGTCCAGGTCTATATACCTAGGTTTGTCTGATTTTTTATGTATGTTCAATTGATGCCATACTATATGTATGTATATAGAAATCAATGCCTCATAATATAAATACTGTGGTTTAATTGGAGTATTTTATTTGTCTATAGTAATGTATTTTTATGTATTTTAACCAGGATTCAAAAATTGTGATAAAACTAACATTAAATGTTATCCCACTAATTGAACCGAGCATCTTGCTCACAGCCTAATACAAGATATAGAAAAATACGTTTTTGCCAAACACTCCCGTTAAACACACTACCACACAGGTGCAGAGAGTCGCGTCTGGGCTCTCTGAACCTGCGCGGTAGTGTGTTTTTCACTTTGAGCAGGGCAGATGAGAGTAGGAGTTCCGGATATCCAACCGCCCAGAGGAGCATGAGCCGGTTAGTAACTAAGTGCGCAGTCAGCCTGTCATTTTAAAAGAAAAGGATGAGCACACTGCATTCTTTATATACTACACTATGGTGCTAGCTGTCCTTCGTGGGCTAACCACTCTCCCTTTAGTGTCTGGTCTCGCCTCTATGATGGCTGGCCACACCCCCTCTGGTGGGCCCATAGCATTGCAGTCCCTCGGTGGGCCCTTCATGCCCCAGTCCGACACTGAGTGTAGCATGCGGTTTTGTTTTGCAATGAATTTTATTTTCTATTTATTTTGCAGATTTAATCATATTCAGACATGCAGAGTATCTTTAAAGCATTAATGGCTGAGCCATCCGCAATGAGAGTTCAAAACTGGTTAGCTGTGAAATTCTACATAAAGAACCAGATAAGAACTATAACTGAATTGATACACAGTGATTGACCATGACTGTAACCTGTGTGACTAGCTATGGCTAGCGGTCGGTGTAGGGATGTCCTTAGAAAGTCGGAATACATGACACTGTCCCCACAAGTCCGTGAGGTGTCAGTTCTTTGGTCTAAGTCAAACTGAAAATCGCAAGTGGAAACTGTAGCGACAAACAGCCCCTAAACATACCCATTGTTCTGTTGATAGGGCATTAGGATAGGGGTGTCCATATGTGGCATGCATCAGACATTGATCCTCACGATGCACTAAAACAAGTGTGGACAATGTTGTGCTCTACCAAACAACTCTCTGCGGTTGACTGTTTGGCCACCTCTGCCATAGGGTATAGATTTACTAGTGGAACAACAAACTAATGTGCTTAGCTGTAGTGGGAGGTGGTATGTGTATGCAATGCAAAAAATTTAACATCGAATGAGATGAGAGAAATTGCTAAAATAAAAATAGATAGATTAAATAATGATATGCAAATGAAAAAATAATAAATGTGATCAGTATTTTTATTTATATTTTAGCTCTCTTCCATGTTATATTTCTTATCTTTTGATTACACCTCTCCTATAGAGCACACATATTTAATGTATTGACTAATATACATTTTTCCTTAGTCCCCACAAATTTTATTCTCATGCCTCCTAACAACTCTACTCCTCCTTCTCGACAACAACCATATGGACACCAGGCTCTGTTGTGACACCACTACAGACCTCAACCTGCAGGATATCAAGTTAACACGCAGCACTCAATGGCAACGAACAGCAAATTTTCAATGCTTCTAGATATATTGGGTGGAGGACACTGATTTGTAGCTCATATACCTACAGCTAGGTGCATTAGTGCATCTTTTAACATATTTGTAATACACCTGTCATGGCTGGAATAAAATGAAAACCTTTACCTCGACAGCAGTTACATTAGAAACCTATTCGTCACAACAAAATAAAAAATGGCAGTGTAAATGAGGATCCCCATAGAGCAGCTTACTATTGCACATTAGAAAGTAATATATTTTGTGTTCACAGTAATATTTCTAAAGACGTGATGGCAAGTTTCAATAGCAAAATGATCAGGGAACTTTCAATAGATATTTGGTAATTACCATGCAATTCAAATATTCTTGCAAATTTTGTTCTAGTTTTAATACCCCATTCTTCTTCAAAACCCACTTCAGCTTGCAGCCCTTATCCTTTAAAGTATGCAAAGTCAGAAGTTCATTTGCTAATTTTTGCAATGTAGTAGGCAATCACTATTTTTACACCATGCAACAGTTACTTAAGGTATTATAAAGAATTATGACACCCAATCAAAGAGGATGGGTGAGATTAATATCATTAAGTAAAATTGTTTTTCCTCTACATAGTTTAAATCCTTGAATTAAATTTTAATGGAGTGGGGACTGCAATTGAGACAAAGATTCAAAGATATATATATCATATATACTAGGCTTTATTGCTCAAATAAAACTAGTGCAATTTCTTTCTGTTAAGGCACCCAAGGGTGAAACTTGTCATATAGTCACTAATTCTTCTGTTACCCTATCTAAGTGTAACATTTAGATATTTTTTTCTTCATTGTCTTTAATCATATAATGGGAACTGTCAGTATTTTAAATATTTACAGTAATATTATGAAGACAAATTTAGGATCTTCCCAATTACTGTCTAAAGACCTATGTAGGTTGGATTTTACTTTTTAGTTTGCTATAATTTGCTAAGCATTGTTTCTTGGTGTAATGCCATGGTATGGTACTACTGATTTCAGGAATCTCATTTTTCTACTTATGCATATTGTAGTAAATCTCACCATTATTAACTGTGTGGGTTTATGTAATATTTAATAGATATATATTTCTTTAAATCAGGGTATGGCACAATAAAGGCCTATTTTCATGAATACTAGCAGCTTTAAATTAGAGTAGTGTGAGGGCCAGATACCCACTGACCACCTTGTATTTTCTAAATCCCTCCGGA
Organism: Mixophyes fleayi; assembly: GCF_038048845.1. Classification (NCBI taxonomy): domain Eukaryota; kingdom Metazoa; phylum Chordata; class Amphibia; order Anura; family Limnodynastidae; genus Mixophyes; species Mixophyes fleayi. The sequence goes on along the minus strand of NC_134403.1, from coordinate 115,911,698 downwards.
ACACCAGGTATAACATTCACCCCTGCAACAGGAAGCTGTAATCAGGAGATACTTTAAAGTCTATTCCAAGCTACTTTGAAGTCTGCTTAATGATCTGACAGGTATTGTCCATGATCATATAGTAATCTATACTGCCCAGTAACACCTTCAGTGTAGGGGCAGAGGGGGGCCTCTAATGAACTGGGCAGCATTATTTAGCTGTCTTATAATATATTTTTTATATTGAGAGTTAGACATGTTTGGGAGATAAGGCAGCCAGAAGCCTGGCCCTCGAGGGACAGGGCCATCAAGAATTTTTGGAAGAAGCTCCTTTACCTTGAGCTAGAAGGTGGCTATTCTGGGACAATTACAGTAAATATGTAGGGGTGACTCAACTCCAGAACCACATCTCCAGCAGAAATCAGAGACACCGGATACATTTTAGACAATTGGGAAGGACACCTGTACCCTCTAGAGAGGATCTTGAACTGTGTATCCAATACAGATAGGATAGAAGAGCTTGCCTGGGTAAACTGAACGATTTTAGGTCTAATCAGACCTGTCCAAATCCTGGTCCTATAGTTCAATTCAGTTTTCTTAGTTTGGCCCAATAGTGGTGCACAGCAACTTTGATAGCCACAAGAAGATAACAAAGGAAATACCTATCTCTTACACCTCTATTGCCGTCCATTGCTTATATTTAGATGCCTGCATCCATTCCATACTCTGGTGAGAATTACTGACTGACAAATTGGAGAAAAGGGGAACTGCAATCTGCCTTGAGACCTGCTTCTATGAAGAATCTCTTGTGAGATCCTTGGTGATCAATACCCCTAGGTATTTAATAAGGGTGGTGTACCCCAGGATAAGGGAAAGGCATGCTGGAGAAAGAAAGGTTTAGAACTACCGATTTGACATAATTTATTTTGAAGTTAATTGATAAACGACTGAATTTTTGTAATACTAGTAGGAAATTTGGAAGAGAGATGACTAGTTTGGTAATAATTGCCATCAAATCATCTGTGAAGAGGGCAAATTTATGATCCCCCCCCCCCCCCCCACACACTGGACCCTCATGATATTGAGGTTACTTCTGAGTGAATTGGCCAGGGCCTCCATACAAACAGCAAAGACCAAGGGGAAGTGTAGACAGCCCTGCTTAGTCCCATTTCAGATGTGGAAAGAATCTTAATTTTAATTCTGGCTGTGGGGTTCTTATTAAATAATTATTTGCAAGCACACCAGGCCCAGTCCCATGTACTCCAGCATACTCAAAAGTTATAGCCAATCTACCCTGTTGAGTGCCTTGGCATCAGTTGACAGGAGTAACATGGGAGTGGTATATTTTGTAGGGTTTTAGTTTTTTGCGCATATCCGTTCAAAGATCTTTGTGGTGTTGTCCCAAGCTTCTTGTCCTGGAATTAAGCCCACCTGATCACTGTTGGTTAAAGATGCTAAAAGGAGCTTTAAACGGTTTGCAATCATTTTCGAAAGGGATTCAGGTCAACATACAACAGGGAAAGTGGCCTTTAACTAAAGCACTGGGATCTATTCCTTTAGGATGATCAGAATGTGTACTTCGAGCAACTGCAGGGAAAAGCTTGACTTGGCTGAAATCTCATTGAGGACATTAAGGAGTAGAGTGTTCATTTTGTCTGAAGGATTTATAATATGTGTCACAGTAACAAGAAAGTAAGCAGAGTTACCTGAGTCTCTGATAATTGGATCTCCATTGCTGGGGGTTGAGTGGACCTGAGAAAGGCAGTCGAAAGGCCACAGAATGAGGCAATCAAGTGATGATTTGGCGGCATCCAGAGGCGTAGTCCTTAATCAAGCTGCGTCAGTACACAAAAAACAGTATAGCAAGCACGGTTACAATGGGTATTTCAGAAGCAGAATCCAAAAGTCAAGCCAGATCAGCATACAGATGGGAAGGTAATACAAGCAGTGTACCAAGGGATAAATGTTGTCATGAAGTTCAGAAGTCAGAGCTCAAAAAAATCAATATAATAGGTACAAGGAGCAAGGCAGTGTAAAACACAATTACCTGGCAATCTTTACAAAGAAGAGGGGTATTTTTTTTATAGTGCTTTTCAGGCTCAGCTTGATGTCATCATCATAGTTCATAAGCAGTGGTCCAGAAGTTCTGCGCAATGTGCAGAACTGGCAGGGTAAGTTGCCAGGCATTGCGTATTTCTGATACGTCGTCTCTGCCAGAGAGAATAGACCCACTGATGTGGGACCTGTAAAAAATGGACAAGCCATGTAAAGTTATATGCCTGGACAGGTAAAGTGTGCATGTCCAGGGTGAGGATGGACATGCCGTTGCTGACACTGCTCATGACAATATTTCATTCTTTCATGAGTGTACATTTTCTGCTGGTTCCCACACATTCTTTCATTCTATAACCTTTCCATGTGATAAGAAATTGCACTTGACCAAGAAAAATATGAGAGTCTAAAATTTTCTCTACTACATATTTGTTATGTCCAAGAACATTTACAGGTGGCCAGCAGGTGTACATGAAGGGGAGCATATTGTTGGAAACGTATAAATTCGAAGGTAATGCTTAAACATTGATTGATCCACTCTATTTGTCCATTGGAATGTAGGTGATAAGCAGAGGACAGATCTAAATGAAGGGAACCCAGAAAACTTTCCAGAAACGAGATATCCGGACATCCATGTAATTTGTAAATATGTTTATAATTGGGCTATTTGTGGAACAGAGGGTAATCTTGTGAAGGGAATAAAATGTACCATTTTAGTAAAACGATTTAGCACAACAAAAATAGCCATAAACCCTTGTGCATATAAATATCCTTTCATGGTGCTGTTGGAATGAGTAAAGGTTGAACTAATCCAACCAGTGGTGAATGGAGAGTCTTGTTTGTGGCACAAATGGAACATGCTGAAACATATCTAAAGTCTTTGCAAAGTAATGGCCACCGGTAGTACCATGAAGTAAAATTTATGGTCTTATGAATTCCCTGGGTGCCCTGCCATTTTGCCATGAAATAATTATTTGTTGAAGAGCAGAAGGACAAAAACATGAGCAAATTGGGGGTACAACCACAGCAGGTTCTTGCAGCTGTAGATATAATATTTGAATTTTCTGAATATCCCGTAATTTTTTTGGTTGCTTTTATTATTCTACCTTTTAAGGATCTTTTCCACTTGTAGAATAGGCAACTACTTTTGAGAATCTCTTCAGAATTACTCAAACATTCTGGATAAGGCATCTGCTTTAATATTTGGGAACCTAGTCTATATGGGACTAGAAAGTAAAAACCTTTTAAAGAACAGGGACAATCTGACTTGTTGAGAGTTTAGCCTTGAAATATTCAAAGTTTCTATGATCAGTTTAGATGGTTATTGGGGTTTTTGCACTGTCATGTGCAAGCTAATGTTTAGGCATAAATCTGTAAATATATGTTTGTGTATTACTTCCTAGAAATAGTGTGACCTGGTTCTCTTAGAAGCTGTTAGATCAATGGGTTTTGTGGATGTTAAACCACCCAGGGGGGCTGGTTGGCAAATGTGAATGGCAGGATGGCAAATGTGAATGCCTTTGAGGAGATCTCTTGCAAGACAATGAAATCTCACACATGTTTGGGAGGCCCCAGACAGGCCGACTGCAGAGACTGGGTTGTATGTTAATGACAGATCCAAGCTGAATAAGGGCACAGGAAAAGATCATTTCATTTTCTCCAATATCATACATACCAGAGGCATGTGTGGTATGCAGATGAAGGGAAGCTTAGGACCTGTTGTGTGAAGGTAAAATCATGTTCGTAAACCATACTGTTGAAAAGTTAGGACGGTGTAAAGAAAACTTGACTTAGAGGTATTCAAACAGCAAAGTCATAAGACCCTAATTTGCATTCTCCCCTCCTGTTGGTTCTGACCTCACAGGGAAGGGGGCTGGGGGGTCCTGTAGCTTGACTTTAAAACTGTATTGAAAATGTAACTCTGGGTTCTTCTTCTGAGGGAGTTTAATTGAAGAGGTTCCATTTTTTCCTGCTCCTCCCGGCACCACAAACTTGATTCTAAGTGAGGTATCAATTCTGTGTTTTATACTTTTTATTTTATAAGAAACAATTGCACTATATTTGTATGTCATTTTATTATCTTTTTTATCTTAAGCATTGTGGATGTGCCTTCCATATTAAATTACACTTAATAAGTTCTAGTCTCTGTGTTCTTATGAATTCACGCGACAGTTTGGTCCAGACGCTACCTAATTGAAACTGTGCAAACCTTGTGGTTTAAGTGAACTCTGATTAAAGTAAATTGTGTTGGATTAATGCTAGGGAGAACCGAAGGCTTCCTAAATAAGAGTGTCAGCTCTTATCCGAAAAAACCTTGGTGGTGGTAATTAGTATCGCAAAGCTAGTGTGTGGCATAGATAGGGAAGTATTTAATCATTTTAGACATACCAAGTGGTTGTTGTGTGGTTAACCCTGTGTCACATAAGTGTCACGCAGACTCAGGTGAGTGCTGTTCGTGACATGCACCCTCTAGGAGATGACGCCATTCCTTAAGGGCCTGTCAGATGGCAAATAATTCCTTGTCTTCTATTGAATAATTTTATTTGGTTGTGGTTAATCTCGTTTAGAAAGAGGAACAGGGATGGAGCAAGTGTTTAACTCCTTGATCTTTGAGTAAAACTGCTCATATCATTGTTTCAGTGGCATCAACTTCAAGAATAACCGCTTAGATAGGATCAGGATGTGCCAGTATGGGAGCTGAATGGAATTATTTTTTCAAGGAACCCAAAGACTTTTTGAGCTGTCGGGTTCCATTGGAAATGGAATCCTTTCCGAGTCACCATAGAGATGGCTTGACAGATTTTGGACAAGTTCTTAATAAAATGTTTGTAATAATTACTGAATCCTATAAAATGGTTGCACCACCTTAAAAATGGAAGCCATTCCTCTATTGCTTTTTTTTTCTGGGATCCATCTCCGGGTGTGCCGCTTTAAAATAACTTGATTTTAAGCATCGTGATTTAAATCACATGACTTTTTAAAATAAAATAATTGACTTAAATCATCATAAAAAATACAGGGTTTTAACAAGCTTTTAATGGTAATTGGCATGCTGTGCAATATGGACCATAGCCCCTTGACCTTTGATTAGCTGCTCTACTATTGAAATGTCTGTATCTATGGCTATTGCTTGCTAACATAATTTAATTATGACTCATGTGATACAAAGAGGTACAGGCAACAGACAAGTCCAGACAAGAAACAGATAATTCCAGAATCCAGAAGGAAAGACCAAAATCACACCACACCAGTGTTTCAAGTTCAGAGAGAAAGGACAGTTGAAAGAAGTAACTTATCACTGTAAAAGCAACCCCGTTTAATGACCTCTTGTTTGACCACGATTTGTGTCAACAGTAGCACCAACAGACTGGTGGAAAATGCACATTGGTTCAGAAACTATAGCTGGTAATGAAACTATCATGGTAGCAGTAGAGCAATTGCTAACAACAACAGTATCATCAACCTCAGTAGAAAGAATATTTTCCACATTTGGGTTGGGGCAGGCAAAACTGAGAAACCGCTTGGGTACTGACAAAGCTGCTAAACTTGTGGGTTTTTTTTTAAGTTGTTCAATAAACCTAATGTGTAGGCTCATTCAGATTTACAAATCAGGCAAGGCAATTGGCAACTATTGTAAATTTTAACATCATTGCTGTTTCTTTCCTTTTGCAGTTTGCGTTGTGATTTGTTTGTTGTTGACAGTGTCACCAATCATGGCATGGCACAGCAAAGTCATTTAAATTGAATATATTAAAGATACAGTATTTTAAAATAAGAATGTATTATTGGTTTTACTGGGTTTGTTTGTTTACTTGATAATTTTAAAAAAAAATCTGATTTAAATCAAAATAATTTGATTTATTTTTTAAAAAAAACAAAACTGTGATTCTCTTCAAACTCTGATCCATCTCCAACCCTGTCACTCACCGGACTGTGAGTGCTTCTTCCCGGACATTTAGGAACCGTGGCCGTCCTCCATCCTGAGGGACTGCGCATGCGCAGCCCTTTCTAAACCTCCAGTGTATGTTCCTTTAACTTAATTGGCAGATCAGGCAACCTCCCTATATTAAGCACCTGTGGTCAACACCACGTTGCCTGATCTTGGAGTCTCATTCCCCATGAGTCTCTGAAGGTGTTCCTGTGTTTCCTCGTTTATTCAGCCCAGCTGATTCCTGTGGTTTCCAAACCACTTCTACCTCAGTGGTTTCCAAACCACTTCTACTACTGTGGTTCCCATACCACAGTTACCCTTCTGTGTATCATCGTGACTGTGAGCTGATTCCTATCCGCTGCCTCCGTGCACTACAGTCTTCTAACCACTTCAACTCTACCATGTATTATTGGGACTGTTAGCTGATGCCTATCCGCTGCCTCCGTGCACTACAGTCTTTCATTCACATCCACTCACCTGTTCATGATTGTGACTGCTAGCTGATTCCTATCCGCTGCCTCCGTGCACTACAGTCTTCAACCTGCAACTCGTCTGTGTTTCATCATCGTGACTGCTAGCTGATTCCTATCCGCTGCCTCCGTGCACTACAGTCTTCAACCTGCAACTCGTCTGTGTTTCATCATCGTGACTGCTAGCTGATTCCTATCCGCTGCCTCCGTGCACTACAGTCTTCAACCTGCAACCCGTCTGTGTTTCATCGTGACTGTTTGGCTGATTCCTATCCGCTGCCTCTGTGCGCTTCAGTCTTCAGTCCTTGTCTACTCTCCCGTGTTTCCTTGAGTCTGCTGCCACTATTGCTACCCGCTACTCTCCGTGATCAACAGTTCCAGTTCAACTCTGCTCTCCCGTGTCCCATCGTTACTGCACCTGCTGGTTGCTATTGGCTACCTCCGTGTTCCCGCAGAGACCCGCTGCTGCTACTCCTCAGCGCTACTCATCCATCTACTGCTGATCCGCTCTCCACGCTTTCCTGTGTTCCCTGCTGGTCTACCTACCTGTGCGCTGCACCTACTAGATCACCGCTTCACCCATCCAGGGACTTTGCATCCTGCCGGCCTCCTGCCGTTCAGGTATCTCTGCACTCCTGTCTGACTGCCTTCTCCTGAACCACGGTATGCATACTTCTCATTGACTGTGCTGTGTATTGCATACCTTGCTGGACTGTGTTGGTTCTCCTCTGGAGTTTGCTATCCGCTGAGTCTATTGCCATCATTGACTGTGTTATCTCGTGCTGGATTACTTCAAGAGACTTTCTATATTGGCAGTGTTGTTCAGTCATTTAAACATTTATATTGTGCATATTACTGTGGATCAAAGTCAAGGTGCCCGTGTATATATTGTGTTGCAGTCTCTCCCCGTGCACCTCCTCACATATATATTCAGTGGTACAACTTGCTAGTGGCAGACCACTGACCCCTGTTTACAGTTTCACCTGTTCCAGTATCCTCTCACATAGCAGTGGTACAACTTGCTAACGCAGACCACTGACTCCCCGGATACCTCCACTTGGATTCCATTCCTTCACTCAGACAGCGGTACAACTTGCTATCCGCAGACCGCTGACTCTCATCACCTCCTCGTTTCTGTTGGACATTCCTCCTCACTATAGCAGTGGTACAACTTGCTACCGCAGACCACTGACTACCTTCACGTGTCCTTTGTCCATACAGTTCCTCGTGTATTACTACCTCCATATTGCCAGTGCTGCTAGTCATAGACTTTCCTGAGCATCTCATCATCTGCTATTTCCTGTTCCGTGATCACCCTGCTACCAGAGTACCATATTACCACCTATACTGCTCTGGTAAGCCTATCACCTGGTGATCCCTGGGTAAAGACTCCTAGTGCCCGTGACAAACCCTTTGCCAGACACTATATTCTAAAAATTCAATAGATGAAGTTTTGAAAGAACATTTTCCAACTTTGTGTATAGGTTATGATTTATGAGACACTATCACTGCTCTCACATACCACCAATGTTCTGATAATGTTTGAGAATATATGAGAATATCATCAAGATAAATGATAACAAATGAATCTAAATTATCTCGAAAGATGGCGTTAGCAATTTTTTGAAAAGTGGCTGGGACATTAGCAAGTCCAAAAGGCATCACAAGATACTTGAAATAACCATAACGTCTGGGAAATGCTGCTTTCATTCCTGATAATCTATCAGTACCTGGATTGGGTTGTGTCTCTGGAGCTGGACTGGTGATTACCTGGACAAACCTGGGTGGCCTGATAATGTTCCACTGCATGTAGTGAAAGGACTGGTACCGATGGTGATTTCACTAGCAGAGGAGAACAAACAGGAACTCCTGACTAGGTCTGGAATACTGGACCGGACTGTAAACGGAATGCTGAAAGAGGATTGCTGTAACCAGACTGGAACCGGAATGCTGTAAAAGGAATACTTTAACCGGAATTCTGGAAGTGCATCGCTGTAACCGGAATTCTATAACTAGACTGGAACCGGAATGCTGGAATCGGACTGGAGCCAAAATGCCGACTGCACTGTCAGAGCTGGATTAATAGCAAGACTGTAGCAAGATAAATAGCAAGACTGCAAACTGCTGGGAACCTGGTTGGCATCTGAAATACAACATTGCACTGGCAACAGGTAAGGGCTCCATGAAGTCCTTTTATAGAAGCAGCACTCTGATTTGCTGAGATGGATCAGGTAACTATATCCAAGATGGCAGCTCCCATGAACTAGTTTTGGAGTGAATTTGAAATGAAGGCTGTTATCACCTGATTGGCTGAGAGGAATCATGTGCATGAATCCAAGATGGCCATGCCCATACTCTCATTCTGGAGGGGTCTCTGGAGTGGAGACAGACTGGACAGCATCTTGCAGAGAGCTCTGAAACCAGCAGAGCCTGAGGACCAAAGAGACTTGGAAAGGCAGCGAAGAGGTAAGTGACATAACCTGAGAGCCTGGTGTGTGACAGCTACCTTCCTCTCATCTCCAGGATGAATCTGTATTAAATTGTAAGCGTCCCTTAAATCTAATTTAGTGAAGATGCAGATAGAGCTGAGCCTTTCAAATTCATCATCAATCTGAAGCAGGGTTTAATGGATCTGGATGGGCAGCACAGTGGCCTAGTGGTTAGCACTTCTGCCTCACAGCACTGGGGTCATGAGTTCAATTCCTGACCATGGCCTTATCTGTGTGGAGTTTGTATGTTCTGTGTTTGCGTGGGTTTTCTTACCAACATAGAATAAATGCATGAAAAGGAAATTTGGGCCGGTGAACCAAATCTAAAGGACATGAAAATATGCTATGGAGACACCATCTGGGCCAGGGCTTTTCCAGAAGGTGAGGAACAGATTGCGTCTTCTAGTTCCTTTAAAGAAAATATTTATTTAAGGTTTCCCTAGCATCTTCCAAAAATTTAGGAAAGTTAAATTTCCAAAGATAACTTATTTTCTCCTTTTTGTGTGCAATATCTACAGGTGTGGAAGTCCTGTGGATGGTGTATAGCTTAGTATAATAGTCTTGAAAGCCCTTACCTATTGCATGGTTAAAATGGCACACTCTGCCGCTGTGGTCCCTGGCACTGTATGTGTATGATGGAGAGTTATGCACAAAATACCCTGGCTAGGAGTCATCCAGTTTGTTCCTCAATTGATAGTATTTATTTTGTCACTTTCAAAAGGACAAATTTGTCCTATCACTTATAAGTTGATTAAAGGTGGATCTAGGTTTAATTAGTTCTGCAAAGGTTCCCTGGCCAAGGAGGATTTGTGACGAGTGTCTAGATCTTTGGTCATTAGCAACAAATTCTCTTTAAGGGCTTCTTTTTTATTTCATTTTAGGTTATCTCTAAGGACGCCTTCATAGGTGTAAAGGCTCCCTAAACAATTACTTTTGAGGTATCTTTTTGGTTATTATGGGCAATATAGTTGTAAATTGTTGATTCTAATTGGGATTTACAAAATTGTTCCTGGAGTAATAACTCATTCAGTCTCTATCTCCACTATTTGGAAGAGCTGTGGCTCATAGATAGTGAGAGGTAAATAGGCACATGGTCTGACCAGGTCGCCTGCCCTATGCTAGCATCCTTTAATAGGTGATTCCTGAAGGCTGAAAAATAGGAAGTTTATTCTAAATTATGCAGTTTGGGGATATGAGAAAAAATTTATCACAGCCGGTAGGATGTAGGAGCCGCCAGAGTCGGTCAGCTAAAAGTTGTGAAAGATATGCCTTACCTTTCAATGTATGTGTTTGGAGTGTCTCGGGGTTCCACTTAAGGTGTCAACCTGATGTTCCAGTGCCCAGGTAAGGCCTGAGATCATTTTTCAGAAATATTATTTTGCATTGATCAAACAGACCTTTTAGGATGTCCCCTACGGTGGGTTGGGCGACAGGGGAACTACTCTGAGCTGACATAATTTTGTGATATAACATGAAGGGTTAAGCACAAACCCTGAGGACCATCAGAGGTGGAGGGAGGGTGGTGAAGGCATAGGGAGAGGAAATAACAATAAAGGAGCAAAATACATATGCTAAATGGTAACATACCAGTAGGATACTGCACCTAAAAATCATGGAGAAAGAAGCCCTAAGCGTAGCTAGGTAAAAGTAAATTATGGTGTTTTTGCTAACAGGGGTAGAGTGGTGACACCTCCCACTAAATTAGTGGCGCAACAATAAACTATATATATGAAAAAATAAACTAGCTAATCAATGGCTTAGGGTATACATTAGATAAAGTGTACTGAGGTAACTGATAAATCAAGAACAATACTGTAAATTATATTTGAAGAGCTATAATCAGGTGCAGCATAATGTTACGGCAAATTTTAGGACTATATAACTGGCATAGTGACCAGCATTTCTGGTAAGCATTAACCTTAATTTGGGTTAGAATGGGGGACATTGGGGCATATAACATCACATATAAGTTCCTTGTGTAGGTTGGGTTTTCCCATTGATTGTAGTGTGATATAAAAGTAACACTGAACCATTGAAAAGAAAAGCACTAAAAGCACCTCTGCTGAGTATTCTCATTTATCAGAGCTGGGACCTAATAAAAAAAACCTCTAAAACAATCAGCTTGGTAACACACAAAAGGTTCAACACTGAGACATCAGCTATATTGAGTGTCATGTAGTGCTATGGTGATATGACTCAAATGTAAAAGGACAGTAAATAACAATTCTGATGGCCATGTACATTAACTTGCACTTGGTCAGAAACAGGAAACCTAAAAACCTTTAGCTCAATATCACATAGAAGGTCCTGGTCAGAGACAAGAGGTACTCATTGGGCTGTCTTGTGAAGAGGCTTTGGCTTCTGTTTGGATAGTGAACTTTCCACCATTTTCCCATTGTGGAAGAGAGGCAGGGACCAGACAAGCAGACCAGTCCTACTAGGTGATTTTTGGGAGATCTAGCATAGTACAGAAATGGTCTATTAGAAGCACTTGTTTGCCATTAGGAGGCAATGAGGCTGATTGGGAAGCACCAGCAATATTTTATATTATGTTCCTATAGCTCTTCTGTCAGGGACTTTAGATTTCTCTATTGTAGCAAGGTGTGCCAGGAGAACTCCTGGAACACCTGAATCTTGTCTCTGAGGAATCTGGATGAGATTGATTTCCACACTTTCCAAAGGATCTCCTTTTGAGTATGATAATGCAATCTATGTTTGCCGAATCTGTTGCTCAGTGTTGGGGCCCACCTCTAGGACCTTAAGACTCTGTTCCATGTCAAAAAATATTTGGGCATTAGGATACTGTTCCAGGACTTTTCTAAAAAAATGTGTGAGGACATTCACTATGTCTTGAGGGGGGATGTCCTCTGGTATACCTCTTCTCCAGAGATTGTTACGCCAGCCCATGTTCCCAAGGTCTTCCTCAAGTAATTTATTTAATTCCATAACTTGATGCTTGATTCCTAAAGGCATGTGAATTAGTCTCCCAATGCTTCCTTTTCCTCTTCCAGGGATGTAAGCCTATCAGCTCGATTTGGCAGGTCTACATGAATATTAGAAACAGCTATTGCCACTATTGCTTGTAGTTTTCACCATAAGACCAGGAGATCCTGTTTTGTAGACAGGGATTTGTGGAAGTGTTGGAAGATTTTTATATTCCATGTATTGTCCTCAAGCTGAGGGATCATTTTAGTAGGTTACTCCACTCCAGGGATTGTGAGAGCAAGGGGCCAGATGTGTAGGCTGAGTTGTTAGAGGTAGTAGTTTTAAGTTTTTGTCTCATATCTGATTGTGGTTAAAGCTTGTCGCCCTGAGATGCCTCCCTCTTTTGAGGGGCCTTTTTTATCTTTGCCCATAGAGAAAATAAGTGGCTATCAATTATTGGTTACCTCCAGAACAATACAAGTAAGCCAGTTAGAAGCATATTTGTGATTGTTATCAGACTCTTTCACAAAAGAAAGTTTCATGATATATTAGCACTTGATGGTTACATTAGTTGAAGAAATATAGCATTGGGGGTTATTGTCTATGCCTTGTGGGGACTGCATTTAAGAAAGCTGTAATGATATGACTGGCAACTTGGTGTCAACATAAGCAACAGGTATGCTTACCTTGTTTTTATGGGGTCTACAGATTCTGAATAGGCAAATTTACAGCTGCATGTGTAATATGACGCAGGACACAAGACCCTTACTCACTCTGCAGATATATCCCAGGTCTTGATTGAATATAGCTCTGGGTATCTTTCTTGTAGTCCCCAAAGAATCGCTGAGCAACGGCCCACTTGCTTCTGTTGTAGAAGAACAAATGAAGGGGGTGTATGTTACCCTGAGTGTCTTCAAGATTGGCGGCTCCTCTTGGAGGGAAGAGGGAGTAGCAGGATCCTTAGAGTCCCAGATAGGTGCAAGGTGCCAGTGCAGGAGTTGGCTCAGTTGTTGTGTTCCTCGGAAATGGTGTAGGCCATTGAGATAGAAGCAGAACTCAAAGATGAACCAAAGGCAGCATTTTTAAGCTCTGACCTAGTCCGAGTGTCTCATGTACTCCAAAGATGGCACTAGTTCTTTGATGATGGCATGGGGCCTCCAGCAGAGAAATGGTCTGTTGTTCTATCTTGGCGGGGAAGGTCAGAATATAGCTAAATTGGGCACAAAATTCTCCTTTATGTATATGCTGACACAGTGATTTTTATATATTGTTTGTTTCTGGGCACAGACAACATTTTTTCTTTTATTTGGTAGAGTGCTTGGCTATATCTTGCGGATAGCAAAGTATAAAGGACCAGGGCCTTTAATGACAGGGCATGGCAGAAGTGAGGCCAGAAGAGTTGCAGACTTTTACAGTAAGCTAAGCTTTTTAAAGAGGGCTACTAAAAATGGTAGTGGGTGCCTCTTCAACCTCATTCTCTCCAACAGGATTTAGCTGTAGAATGGAACATAGCAGCAAGTTTGTCAGGGGTGTAGTACTACCTGTAATACACTTTACATGCATTTTATTACATCAATAATAATAAGGGTTAAAATTGAGCTATCTGCTATTCTTTTCCTGATTATTTAGTTTAGTCCTTATAAGGGGTGGTCTAGATCTCTTTCATACTCCTGCTCATACCTGCCCTGGGGTCCCAGAACCTTGTCCAATAATATTTTGTAAAGTGAGGAAATCATTCCTCTTCTCTGGGGACGAGATGCAAAGCTTTTCAAAGTAGTGGTATTTCGGCAAAGCTCGTCTTATGAGAGGGAGCCCAAGAAGTGTTTCAGTTGCATGAAATGGAAGAGTTTCTGTGAGAGATCACAATGCTTACTTTGTAAACCATCAAAGGTCAGTCAGGAACCTCTATCAGAAAGGTCATAGGCAAAACGTATATCTGCCTCACACCAGGACTGGGAGTTACTGCTGTGATGTGCCCATGGGAAACTCATGATTGTCCCACAGTGTAAGAATGGGGAGGTAAATTGATTGCGAGGTGACTATTTTTACACATGTCCTAGATCATTTTTGCATCACGTCAATATTTGTTAGAAAAACTCTTGTTTATAAGGAAAATGTGCTCCTTACTATAAAATATTACTGATAGAAATCACCCCTGATTACCACAGTTGCTATGCAGACTATTATACCTGCATGAATAAATAATATTTACACCTCTTGTACCTGAAAAATGATGGATGTCTCCTGTCTGCTGATTGGCTGATAATCCCAAAATGGCCGAACCAGGCTGTTTGTGTCATAAAGGGAATGAACTATTCATATTACTAAGGATACAGCAACAAAATATGTTGTATTATAATAAAAGTGATCTTTACTATATAGCCTTTGTTTGGATTTTGGAACAGCTCCTTTCATTATCAAAAACATCCAGATGCTTTATGTTGCCACATTTCTGTGAAACTCTGTCCATCAAGTCAATGAAAATGTCAAAAAAGCTCAAAATCAGCACACTTGTTTCTAAGCAGGAAAATGAAGAGTGAATGCTTTCAAGTCATCCTAATCTGTCTAACAATGCACTTTCATGCTCCATGTAAGCTACAGAACAAATGTAATTTCATAAAAGATTTTTTTATTTGTGGGAAACAAAGTTGTAGACAATGTTCTTGCTAACATTGACTTCAGGGAAACGAATGAGCAGTGATTGCCAAGAAGGGAAGCAGGGACTGTATACATTTCTCCTACTGTGCTGCTACGCTTTTAAAAGCCTTTTTTTTATCTCTGTGTGAGTACAGTATATATTGTATGTTAATGTTTTACAATACTAATGTATACAATTTTACTAGTTTTGCAAAATTCTGGTAAAGCTTGTTTTTATTGAGAGCATCTGGATGAGCTTTCACTAACATTTGTAAGTAACATTCCTTAGTATTTCGTCAACTGACTGCAATTTGTACCTACAGTCATGGCCAAAAGTTTTGAGAATAACACAAATATTATTTTTCACAAAGTCTGCTGTCTCATATTTTATGATGGAAATTTTCATATACTCCAGAATGTCATGAAGAGTGATCAGATGAATTGCAATTAAATTCAAAGTCCCTCTTTGCTATGAAAATGAACTTTAACCCAAAAACTACATTTCCACTGCATTTCAGCCCTGTCACAAAAGAACCAGCTGACATCAGGTCAATGATTCTCTCGTTAACACAGGTGAGAGTGTTGATGAGGACAAGGCTGGAGATCACTCTGTCATACTGGAAGCTCTAAAAGGAGGGTGGTGCTAGAAATCATGGTTCTTCCTCTATTAACCATGGTTATCTGTAAGGAAACACATACAGTCATCATTGCTTTGCACACAAAGGGCTTCACAGGCAAGGATATGGCTGCTAGTAGATTGCACCTAAATCAACCATTTATCAGATCATAAATAACTTCAAGGAGAGAAGTTCAATAGTTGTGAAGAAGGCTTCAGGGCACCCAAGAACATCCAGCAAGCCCCAGGACCATCTCCTAAAGTTGATTCAGCTGTGGGATCGGGGCACCACTATTGCAGAGCTTGCTCAGGAATGGCAGAAGGCAGGTGTGAGTACATCTGCACGCACAGTGAGGCAAAGACTTTTGGAGGATGGGCTGTTGTCAAGAAGGCCACCAAAGAAGCCACTTCTCACCAGGAAAAACATCAGAGACAGACAGATATTCTGCAAAAGGTACAGGGATTGGACTGCTGAGGACTGGGGTAAAGTCATTTTCTCTGATGAATCCCCTTTCAGATTGTTTGGTGTGGCTGGAAAAATGCTTGTCCGGAGAAGGAAAGGTGAGTGCTACCATCAGTCCTCTGTCATGCCAAAAGTAGAGCATCCTGAGACCATTCATGCGTGGGGTTGCTTCTCAGCCAAGGGAATGGGCTCACTCACAATTTTGCCTAAGAACACAGCCATGAATAAAGAATTGTACCAAAAAATCCTCCAAGATCAACTTTTCCCAACCATCCAAGAACAGTTTGTTGGCGAACAATGCCTTTTCCAGCATGATAGAGCAACTTGCCATAAGGCAAAAGTGATAACTAAGTGGCTTGGGGATCAAAACATTGAAATTTTGGGTCCATGGCCAGGAAACTTCCCAGACTTTATTCCCATTGAAATCTTGTGGTCAATCCACAAGAGTCAGATGGACAAACAAAAACCCACATTGACAAACTCCAAGTATTTATTAGGCAAGTATGGGCAGCCATCAAGTCAGTATGTGGCCCACAAGTTGATTGACTGCATGGCAGGGTGAAATTGCAGAGGTCTTCAAAAAGAAGGGTCAACACTGCAAATATTGACTATTTGCATAAACTTAATGTAATTGTCAATAAAAGCCTTTGACACTCATGAAATGCTTGTAATTTTACTTCAGTATACCATAGGAACATCTGACAAAAAGGTCTAAAAACACTAAAGCAGCTAACTTTGTGTCATTCTCAAAACTTTTGGCCATGACTGTATAATTTCCAGTCCATCTGCTACCACAACCCCCACCCAGTGGGTATAATCTCAACCCTGAATAAACTATTGGTGACTGCGAAGCAAACTGCTACCCCAAAACGCAAGCTTAACTGGGAAGCAAGCCACCAGGACAAGGCTCATGGTTCATAATTAAAGAAAGAGTGTGAAAAACCTCAAAATCTCATCAAAGATAATTCTTTGAAAATCTATTACAGGTGATAACTGTTCCCAACCAGGCTATGGAGGATTTTTTGACACAGTTTTCTCATAATGCTGGAGAGGCTACAGAGAGCCAGGCTCTTTCTTCCATATCTGGTGGACCTGCCCTAAAATATCTACATATAAGGATAGCATTGCAGACCTTCTCACCATCATCACTAAAATACCCATCTTCAACAACCCTTGCTCTTTCCTTCTGGGTCTACC
Source organism: Mixophyes fleayi (assembly GCF_038048845.1). Taxonomy (NCBI): domain Eukaryota; kingdom Metazoa; phylum Chordata; class Amphibia; order Anura; family Limnodynastidae; genus Mixophyes; species Mixophyes fleayi. Next base: position 115,894,939 of record NC_134403.1, on the reverse strand, counting down.
ACTTGAGGGGTCTGGACAAATACTCTGGCAAACTATCTGTACAAATGTACAATCTGCCCAGATTCCCCCCCCCCCCCCCCTCCATCTTCTTGCAGCAAATGTATAATGAGATCTGCTACCTTGCGGCAATGGAGAAAATTTGTAAATGCCAAATTTACACAAATATGGAGCCTATGTATTTCTACAACAAAGACAAACCAGCCTCAAATGGACTTTCAGACCTACTCTGCTAAACTCCTAAATTCGCACCCTCTTTTAGCCCGTGATAATGTATAGATCACTAGCAGCTCAATATTTACGCTTAATAAAAGAATTTGTCTTTTGGACTGCTGGGGTCTCCCGGAATCAGCTTAAGGCTGGGTACAAACTATAGAAAATTTATCCTGATGGTTTATCGTTAACGATTTTACCAATGACTGAAAGTCCAGATCAGCATGCCAATTTATGCGTACACACTATACACGTTTTTACAAGATTATACACACTATAAACAAGATTTACCTTTTAGATCTGTGCTCTTCACCTGTCATAACCATCGACTGAAAATATTGTGACTCTGTAAACTCTATGAAGATCTACGTATCTATATATAACTCGCAAACACATACTTTCCCTCCAGGTAGACTCACGGGTTCTTTAGCTAATTATTGTAGCTATTTCAGGTCTGTTTATTGCCTGATTGGCAACCATTATGTCCATCATGCCTGGCTATGCCTGCACTGTTTTATTTAAAAATAAAGAAAAAAAATGTTTAATTATTGATTCTCTATATTCTGTCAAGTTTTTAAAAGTTGCTAAAATATTACTACATTTCTGTGCGGCCTTTATTTTGAATGTAATAATGCCTTCGTTCTGTGCTATGCCAGGACTCCGTAAGCAAAAGTGGGCAATTCGCTGTAAGAATTTGTCATGATAAACCAGAGCCCTACCTCACCAGAAGCTGTTAATTACTTTGGTGTTAATCACTGGCCTCCAATGGACCAGAGAAATGGCTCTGGGTATTAGTCCCACAGACATGTAGATGGTCAGAGTCCCCTGCACTAACAGAAAGCAGGAACTGTATGTACTGCAAATGGAGGAATACCTTGTTACATTGCTTCATTGAACAGCTACACATAGTATATTTATTTTTGTAGCTTTTTTTGATTGGGATACTTAAATGCAAAGCAAAAGCTCTTGAACAGAAGCTTTAAAATAATTTTCTGTTCTCTTGTAAACTAAAGTGCTTCAGAGAAATCCCATTTGCCTTATGAAGAATGTCTCCTACTCCAGTGATATAAATCAGAGAAAGAATACGTGGTCTCCAAAGCACTACAGCAATTCTGTGCCGTGACATTTCATCAGTCTAGAATATAAGTATACAGATAAAAATATATACATATATAAATATTTTTAGCATCTACAACTTGGAATGAAATTATTCATGTAAATTACAGTTTATGTTTAAATTTCCTTTATTCTTATCAAATCTACAGTGTGCAATATTCTTGCATAAAGAAAATGACAATGCTTTTCAATCGTCATTTTTTTAATATAGGGAGACATAAAATGAAGAATTTGGCAACATTATCCCATTTTTGTATTTTTGCATTGCAGCCATTCCCTTTTTCATTTTCTTCGATAAAGTTACAGCTATGGTTAAAAGCATAATTGCGTAAACAAAAGCCCTCCCTCTGAAGTTTGAAATCCGTTTATGAGGTTTTGAGTGCTGTTCATGTCATTTATCCATCAGCGCTCAGTCCATTTAATCCAGGCCTCTCAGCTGTACAGACCACAGCCCCTGTTGTGAGTGATCGGGCTGCTTGAGTGCTCCCAGCTTCCCTGTCACATCACATTTGCATAAAAGAGGACGGATAACCAAATTTGAGCACACAAATGAAAATGCTAAGCGCTGAGCCTGTCACAGTTGTTGTTCAACTAATTGTGAAAAATTTGATTTGCTCGCTTTTCACTGTTTATCATGTAGACCCTTTTTCAAATTTGCCTTGGTTTGTGCTTTGGAACATATAGCTTTTAAACTCTATGCAGTAGCATCCCACCCTTGGGATTACTTACCTCACCTACCAGCTTTTAATGTTGGCTCATCTAGTTGACTAAATTAGGCCACCGTGGCAAACAAACACATAATTAAAACCCGAAAAAAGGCAAGTACACTTGCACATGCTAAATTGATTTTTCTGGTTTCACTCCTACACAATGTCATATTTTACAATTTGATAATGTAACATTCACATGAACCTTCTGTGTGAGTTAGATAGCACATAATAAAATTGTCATTTCCATATTCCTTTATACTGCACAAATTAGTGCTTTCAGAGGTGTATTAAAGTCTAAGTTCAAAGCACAGCACAATAGTTTTGCTGTGTTAAAGCTGAACATTCAGTAATGAGGCACATAGATTATATATGTTGCTTTTTCCATGTGACAGTTTTAGAAGCCACACTGCATTGCAAGATATTTAAATATTTATGGCTTATAATCTAAAGGGTAGATTTAAAGGTTTACATTATTTTGATGATTATCTTTAATTGATCCCTGATTATGGTTTCTGTCCACTGTATGTATGACTTGTAGAATTAAGGACTACAAAATGTCTATTGTACGATATGAATTATTTGGAATAATTTCTAGAAGCTGGGTTGCAGCATGTGATGAACGTTTGCTTAATGGATAATATAGTGGGCTATCTGCTTACATACAGATACATTAAATTGTGGTTTGATTGGTTTAAGGCGTCATTTGTACTTATGAGTAATATATTTAAAGCTGTGCCTTTGTCAAACAGTATTATATAGTAATTATATGAAGAAATGTAAGTCAACTAAAAGAAAAGGCATCACAGTGTGCAATTTCTTTTTTAGTCTCTTTAATTTTTTTTAATTTGGTTTTTTCCAGCAAAAAAAAAAAAGAAAATACATTTATTTTAATGAATACTTACTAATAAAATAATGCATAACAAAAGAATTTCTATGATCCATCTTATTCTCTTGAGATAGATCATTGATCTCCTGGGGAAAAAACTGGGTGTGAGGGACTGGGAGAGGGGGAAGGGGCTGTGAAAAAGGGAGGGGGTTCCCAGTGAGTCACTTGGAGGTACATTTATCAAGCTGCAGTTTTGAAAAAAGTGGTGATGTTGCCTATAGCAACCAATCAAATTCTAGTTATCATTTATTTAGTACCTTCTACAAAATGATAGCTAGAATCTGATTGGTTGCTATAGGCAACATCTCCACTTTTTCAAACCCACAGTTTGATAAACTTACCCCTTGGGGTATTATGTTTATTAGCCAAAGCCCAGTTACCAGTCTGATCCATTCCTTACACTAATGAACTAGGTGCCTGTAACACATTATTATATATTAACCAGGGCACCAGATTGCCTTAAAGCATGCAGAAGTGTTTTGCAGTATACAAGTAATGTGTACCATAGAATTTTGATACCCTTTTGCTTACTCCTTGGAGAGAAGGAGGGACAGGATGTGGCAATTAGCTACATTGAGTATGTGTCTGGTTAGCCTATTATTCAGTGTGTTATTGCTAGGAATCAGGCCAGAGAGTAGTAGTTTGTTTGGATTTGAAATCTCAGTGACCCATGCAATGATGTATCTAATTGCTGTAACAAAGTGCCTAGCTGAGCACAGTTCCTCCAACACAAATCATAGGAATGAGGGAAGGTTTTGTGTGACCTGGAGGGCGTCAAATACCAACAAGAGTAAATTTATATGCATTTTCCTTGATCCTAATACAAATGGAGCTCATAAAGAAGTTCTCTCTAATAGCAGACCATTGTTCTAGATTTTTTGTTTCCTATTTTATTTTCCAAAGGACATTAGCAGTGTAAAGAGCGAGTCCACTAGTGCCTCTCTCACCTGACAATGAGAGGATAATGCAGAAATTGGCTCAGAAGAAGTATACAATGTATGTGGCATGTCCAATGATAACCCAGCTATCTCCACAACAGAACCTGAAGCATGATCTCCCTCATGAACAGGTTTTCCAGGGCTCGTGCACATTCCTCAATACTTCATCACTATTAAATGATAATGACGATGAGGCAACCTTGGTTTGCAAAAGCCTGATAGGAAATGTAAACAATGTAGCCACTGACCATTTACTAAATTTTAAAATTTCAATGATGAATTTAGTTCACCACCATATTAGTTTGCCTTGTTCTCCACCAATATATCCAGTGTACACAACTCAAATCCAAAGTGCAGATTCATTCCTAAGACCCCAAGTTTTGTACACCTACCATGTGTCAATAAGAATAATCACCATTTACTGACCCACCTTCAGCTGAATCCTATTCCAGCAATTGGTCAAACTCTTATCCCTAATCCCCAATTTTCAAGATATTCCAACAATGCTAGTGGTTAAACAAAGATCAACTGGGCTAGTACCAATGCATTACAAACACTAACTACCCACCTCTCCAAATTATTTATGGGTAAGAGCAGTGGTGGGATTCAAATAAATTAACAACCAGTTCACTGCCCTAATGACCATTTTAAGTATACAAAAAGATATTCATATCAAGAGGCAGTTATCTGGTCAACTCCAGGTGTGCGTGTGTGTATAAAATATTTCTTATTTTATGCTGCTAATATCGAGATAATAATAGTAATGAGTCATGTTATGATACACAGTAGTGCCCCCATTTCAAATTAAGCCACAGTAATGCCCCCAGTTCATATTATGCCACAGTAATGCCCCTCTTCATCACACTCTGCCATATGCTACTTTTGCCCTCTTCACACTCTGCCAAGCTGCTTTTGTCCCCCAAAAGACTCTGCCATGCTGCTTTTGCCCCTCTTCACACTATGCCATGCTATCTTTGCTCCCCATTCACACTCTGCCATGCTGCCTTTGCTCCCCCTTTACACTCTGTGTGACAGGATGGACCGCCTATTCCACCCTGTCTGTTGTTGCTGGGAACCAACTGGGCTTACTTTGCCACCGTACCCTTTCATTATCCCAAAAGCGCCCTCTTTCTGCAGTAGGAGGGGCTTAAGCTGCTGCCACCACTGGACTCCTATACCGGCATCCAGAACCGGGTTTCTTCTGGGTCACTGACACTGCTAGCGTATCTCATTGTTGGTGTACCTGGGCTGGTGCTCCTGACCTCTTACTATGGATCAGGGATGCTGTGGATGGATCCCCCTGGCCTATCACACTGACCAGGGCTGCATGCGTAGCAAGCAGAGCGTTGGTACTGGAAAAGCATGGGTCCAAACTGCAGAGTCAGCCGGAGAACGGATTAGATTTTAGGGTCTAATCTGTAGATCACAGGAAAACAGCAATATTGAAGATGTTTCTAAGCAGGTCTTTGAAGCAAGATGGTTTATTTTCTCACACACACTGGTGGAAGATACCAGTGTGATCAGGTCAGATGAAAATTCAGAAGAACGATACATTCTATGCTCACACAGCTCATCTTTTATACAGTTCTGACATAGGCTATTTTTAGATTCAGGATGTAACCCCGTTTACCAAAACATTGATTTACATACATTGCAAAGCCACGAATATTTATACTTAGCTTTGAAATTCTTAAAAACCTTGCTGTGATATCCTGCATCTTTGAGATACAGGAAATGTAGCAGCACGTTTTAAATTAAACCTGCGTGTCTCCAAGTTAAACCTCACACATCAAAAGATCTAATTAACACGTGGCCTTTCATCAGACCATTCGGAATTCATATTCACACAAAACAACAAAAGGACCCACAACAAGCTAGTTTCCCAAACCACAATACACCAAAGGCTTGGTAAACACAGGCTCATTATATCAGATATATGCATCAGAAATAGACATATCCTATAGTAAGGTTAGACAAGAGACGAATTTCTTCCCTGGTCTCAGAAATAACGATTACCTATCCCACAATATAAACAATATAAAAAAATAAGTGCAAATGCAATTACATAAACAAGTGCCCTGCGCTATTTACTTTAAATACATTTTTACCAAAAGTTATTTAATAGTGATCCAGTCACACTCTGCCATGCTGCCTTTGCTCCCTTTTCACACTCTGCCATGCTGTCTTTGCTTCCCTTTCACACTCTGCCATGCTGCCTTTGCTCCCCCTTCGCTCTCTGCCATTCTGCCTTTGCTCCCCTTCTTCACACTCTGCCATGCTGCCTTTGCTCCCCCTTGCTTCCGTTCCTCCACTTACTTTTTCTATCGGCTTCTTTCTTCTCTTTTCTTCTCTTCTGTCTTCTTGCTTGCAGACTCCTCTCTGCGCCACTCCTCACTGAATGTCGGGCGTGATGACGTTACGCCTGACATTCAGTGCGGACGGAGCAGGGGGGGAGGAGTGCCGATGCCACAGACAGGTGAGGTTTTGTTTTTTGTTTTTTAAAGGAGCCTGCTCCCCCCACCAACAAAGTGGGTGGACCCAGCCTGTAGTCATCGATTCGCCGAACCGAGCCTAAAATTAGGTATCGGTTCTGGCGAACCGGTGAGAACTGGCTGAATCCCACCACTGGAAGAGTAATACGCATCTGCAAGGATTTTCTGTACACTGGATTGCAAACACTGCACTTTATCATATGTTGGTGTGATAAGCTGTCATTGCCACCCTGTCTACCAAGCTTTATGAAGTTTCGCTGGTGGTCAGCAATTTTTCATCGCTGACCACTTCTATCACCTAAACCAGCTAGGGATAGCTCTGTCCCCTCTCTACCTTGGCTGTTGCCCAATGGGTCGGGGCTGAACGGATCTTATCTTTAGATATTTTGACAAGTTAACTTCTAGGACTATATTTCTGGTTGTTAGGGCCATCTCTGAGCTGAATTTGGCTCCTGGAGCTTTGCAGTCAGAATCCATGGTGTTGTCCTGAACCTATGGTAAACAGAGCTCACTTAGCTCTCCTGTGGCACTCCCAGGAGGCAATGTGCCTTCCTCATGCATTTGTAATTGTGTTTTATCTAAAACAATAGTTTTTACAAGTGCTGGTTTTACTTTTCTTTTTTTAACAGAACTATCAAATTCAAGCAAAACACTAAGATAACTAAATCAACAGGTTCTATTAAATTTACCGATGGAGAAAAAGCCTTGTCAGTTACAAACAGATGAGGCCACTACCAGAATTGGTTTCTTTTAGTGACACATTAAATGTACCTTCTAATATTATCTGTCCCATTGAAGAACAGTAGAAAATATTTGAATCTGCAGTGCTACCATAGGTTCCAGCAATAAATCTGTAATTGCTATTTACGGCAGTCATACATATTATATTTCTTACTTGGTATTACATTCCTAATAACGATGCAAGTTTCCTTTCGTCTGGGATCTCTACTGCTGATTGACTTGTGTAACAAGGTACAGAGAGCCTGATTGGGAGGTAATTCAACCTATATGAAGATCAATAGTTGGAATATTCTTCGCTTAACAAGATCAGTTGAGACCGATCCTTAACTTTCTGATATTATTGTAACATAAGAACATTTTGAATTTTACATTCAGCTGGGTCCCGTTTGATTATCTGCACATTTGCACTTTGGTGCAGAATAGGAAGCACCAAGAGTTTACTGTTAAGGTGACGTTTACATGTGCTTGTCTGGAGAGATGTTGAAATGCACTGAACGTCTTTTGGTTATTCAGCATGCCACAGTCTATTCCAACCAGGGGGTGATCTGACCTTGGACCCTGGCACTTGACCCTGCAATGGTAGGGCAATCTGGAAGGCCAATTTCTCTAGCAGGAACAAAAAAAATAACAGTAGGTGGAAAGGGAATCACAACTGGTAGAGAAGTCCTTGATTATGTAGATATTTAGTAACATTGGTAAGATCTCTCCATCATGGTTCCAGGGGATAGGTCATTGAATTATAAAAGGCTAACCCCCGAGAGGAGATTATAGTTGCATTTCTTGTCATAGACATCTGCTCTTCTTTATAGGCATTTTAGTGGATCCTCACTATGACATAGCTTGGTGGTTAATCTGAAGCAGCTTTCATGTGCAAGGACCTTTGGGATCTCTTCAGAAGCAAATTCTCCTCTGTAAACTCCAGTAACAGTTGTTTGAGGAATCCACTGAGGAAAACTGGATTTATTAATTTTAAGATAGAATGATATCTCTAGGAGAACTGGTAAGTGGCAGGGCTAATTAGCCATTACACCCATTGGAGGTAATCAGATCTCCTATGACATCTTGTAGAAAGAGTTATAATGCGTTATTATGGGAAGTCCCCTAAGACTGAGATTGATCACTCTCTATAATAAAGTGCTTAGTCAGGTGTTAACATGGTCAATGCCAGGTGGCTATCAGCACATAACCTGAGACATGTCATACAAATGGCTACACATTATCCGATTGCACACACTAGAGAAGGGTTTTTATTATTGGTACATTTCTTGTTTTTTATGTCTTGAGTGATTATATCCTTTTATCTTCTCCTGGAGAAATTTTGGATTACAGCAGACTCCAGGTTAGCTGGTTCCAATAACCACGTGGATCTAAGTAAGCCCTTCTTGACCCTTCTGGGTAGTTATAATTGCTTGAATGAGCTGGGGATTAAATTAGTAGTGTGCTGGTGTGATACCTCAAGTGAACTTCTCATAGACAATCTTCAAAGGTATTAGCAAAACTGGGAGGTCACAGGCAGCTTAAAGGATCTTCACTGGTGGTCTATTTTAAATGGCCTAGTCATGTGTAAATATAGAGGCTCTTAAAAATAGTATCTAGTCCAGAGGCTTACCCTGGAACATTGACCATGAAAAAGATAATTTGATGGGAACTGAGTACTCACCAGGTTTTATCTCCCTTGTAATGTACTGTCTGGTGGCGTTCTGATTACCAGTAGATAATGTCAGGCCAGAGTCTGAAGGTGTTCTGCAAGGCCACAGGACTGGTGCAATGTGACTCCACTCCGTTTACAAAGAACCATAAGGCAGGACACAGGAGGCATTGGACTTAACCTGCCTGGGTAAAGCAGGAACGTTATGCTGTAATCTCTGTAATCACCTTTTAAAGTTACTCTTCATAGCCATACACCGCCATGTGCAATTTATTTTTTATATGTAAACAGGAGCAGTTTAGGTGATAGAATATATAATATGTGGATACCAGATGGCAAAATTTGGATGGTGTGATCATCACATATATGTAAAGTTGCTGTAATGGAGTTTGGCCAAATCTGTTCATAACAACCAAAAATATTGATACGTTTCAGAATGGTATAGATGGCCAACTACTTATTTCACTCTAGTGTGGAGATAAAAATATGATATTTTATATAGCATATAGGCTAGAGGCCCACTAGTGAGGATTAATCCTCTTGCTCTTACTTCCGGAGGAAAGAGACAGGCAGCACAAAATGGTGGCCTTACTAATCTTTCACTACCACATTTCAAATTCTTTTAATGCAGTTTAAATAATAATTATAATAATAACAATAACATTGTCGAGGATACCAAAGCAATAAAATATATTAGGCAGCAAATGCTGGTGTAGGGAACATATGCTTAATACCATTCAATATCCTAAACAGAGCTTTTATGATATGAGTGAAACATGCAAAATGAAGCCTTGCTTCAGCTGGTATGTTATGCATAATGCTACTCTATACAAGAGGGTAAGGATTTTATAATAGCAGACATAGTGTTTCACAGTTACTTTGGCAAATACTAGAAAAGGTACGGCTAATGACAATTCCTGTACCTTTTGCAGAATATCAGTCTGTCCCTGATGTTTTTCCTGGAGAGAAATGGCTTTGTTGCTGGCCTTCTTGACACCAGGCCATATTACAAAAGTCTTCACCTCACTGTGCGTGCAGATGTACTCACACCTGCCTGCTGCCATTCCTGAGCAAACTCTGCACTTGTGGTGCCCGATCCTGCAGCTGAATCAACTTTAGGAGAGGGTCCTGGCGATGCTGGATGTTCTTGGGCGCCCTGAAGTCTTCTTCACAACTACTTAACGTCTCTCCTTGATGATCCAATAAATGGCTGATTTAGGTGCAATCTTACTATTAGCAATATCCTTGCCTGTGAAGCCCATTTTGTGCAAAGCAATGATGACTGCACGTGTTTCATTGCAGGAAACCATGGTTAACAGAGGAAGAACAATGATTTCAAGCACCACACTCCTTTAAAAGCTTCCAGTCTGTTATTCTAACTCAATCAGCATGACAGAGTGTTCTCCAGCCTTGTCCTTGTCAACACTCTCCCCTGTGTTAACGAGAGAATCACTGACCTGATGTCAGCTGGTCCTTTTGTGGCAGGGCTGAAATGGAGTGGATATGTAGTTTTTGGGATAAAGTTAATTTTCATGGCAAAGAGGGACTGTGAAATTAATTGCAATTCATCTGATCACTCTTCATGAAATTTTGGAGTATATGCAAATTGCCATAATAAAAACTGAGACAGTGAAACTTTGTGAAAAATAATATTTGTGTCATTCTCAAAACTTTTGGCCATGACTGTATGCTGGTTCCTTGGTGAGCAAGAGCACTGAGGCATTGTAGGCCCAAGAGATGGGTACTGGTGTGATATGTATTTGAGTACTACACAGTGGTGCTGGACATTACAGAGCAACATATGGTATCATGGAATTGGAGATAATTGCAAAAGAAATGAGGAACCTTCATTCTGCATTTACAAACTCAGTTGTAGATGGGCTGCCGTTGATGGCCTCCAGTCCCTCTATGTCAAATGTTCTTTTAAAAGCAAAAGAAAACTGTCTAACTAAGCAGGTAAGGAGAGCTTGGGAAATTATTTAAAGCAGCACTCCCATGAAAAAAATGAGTTGTGTATTTTACCATAAATCACTGGTGCAGGCTTTGAGGAAAAAATGTTTTAATTACCATTTTTCTGGTTTATTTCATCAGGCACTGTAAAATCCTCCTTGTCCTTCTCACCCATGACATGACAAGCTGAGAGCTGTCTGTGTGTGTATAGCAGACTGATTGTGTCTGTATCTGGCAGCTGTCTTTGTCAACCCACCAGAGAGATTTTTAAAAGGACATAATGATTTTTAGGAGGACAGCTAAGAAAAAGCACGCAGATGCTTACTTAAAATGTAAATCTTCTATAGTGGAATTACTGCTTTAAGTCTATGGCGGATGCATTAAATTACAACCACTGTAAAACAAGCAGTGTATTAAACACTACAGATGGAAAAGTCAGGTAGGCACCAATTTACTGGTGATTGACACTGAAAAAAATAAAAATCTACTGCATTAAATTACATTAGAGAATGCTAGATGTTGGGTAAAATATTAACAAATTATAATGATTTAGTAACTAGTGTTATCCAGTCCATCATGTCTAATTTTTTTATTTTCAAGTGCTACATTTTCCACTTTTTAGAAATGTATTGAATTAATGCCATGTTATCTGAAACTCCATGGGCAGTCTTTGTATAACTATTTCTATAACATGTTATTGGTATAGGAAGGTTTATTACCGTAATTTTTATTATTTAAATGTTGCTGTCTGGATAGCTGGCTTTGTGTGACATATAGTTTTAGCCATGACTGCACAATGACAAGTGTCAACACTGTGGCACACATAATATATTGCTGCATTACATACACACTGAAGACGTCCTTTAAGGTTGGTGAACGGGAGTGGGGGAACAAAAGTGAAGCCCACTACATTACTGGCTTTAAAAGTCCGTGACACAGGGGATCTATATAATTGTTTGATGCTTCATGTAAAAGTCATCTTGAATTATTCACACTAAGTAGAAGTGAGGCTGAAGCACATTGGCTGCTTTTACTAAGTAGTGGAGGCGCCATAATGTGTCTTCTTTTGGGATTGCTTTTTATATGTGAGACTTATTTTAACATCTTTCTTTCCCTGGTGTTGAATGCTACATCCAGTACAAATGTTCAAAGACTATACTGAGCTGTACTTATCTACCACTGATTGTAAAACATTCTTTTTTCTGGAATTACAATATTCCAAACAATAGACCAGAGAGTATTTGCAGTGAGACAAACAAATGTAATTTAAGTTGACTACTTTGAAGCATTTATTTATTTACAATGATTTTAAAGCACATGTAGAGGAAATCAAGTCATTTAAAATAAACAGTATGCCAAAAATGGCTTATATACCAATCATTTAAACTAATGTAGTAAGTTCAAATTTGTTTTTAGTGTTTTTAAAAGTATATTATAGTGGATTTAGATATGAAATTACTTTATTAATCAAAATAGATACAGGTGCAAATCAAATGGATCTTGTTGCACACATGCAATTGTGATTGTAATTATCACCGAACAATCTGTAGCTAAATAAGCCACATATGTTGATGGTCATAGTCCATTCGGAGCTTTAAGGTATATGATTGTATATGTTTGAGTTTGAATTTTTTTTGCAGATACTGAGACGTGTGTGGTTACAATTCAATAAAAAATATATGATTGAATCTAATTTGCAATTGGAAGAGCTGGCTCATTTTTGGCAAGGTACAATCATATTGTAGCAGGTGTGATGTGATCACTCAATCCTATATAATTGTTCAGCTTTCAATAGATCTGCCCATTAATAATCTTAATGTGTGTCAGACAATATTTCTAATCTTTTAGATGTGACCTAATAATTTCCAGTCACATATTATTATTATTATTATTATTACAATACGAGGTGAGAGAGCACAGTACAGTAAACAATAAACACAGTAACTCTGAGCTCAAAGCACAGCTAGGGGCGGGGGGGAGGTGAGAGGGGAAGGTCTACATACGACGGAGCCCAAGAGGGAGGGCACAGATGACAGGGAAACCCCCAGAGGGGAGAGGAGGGAGCGAGAAAGGGAAACCCCCAGAGGGGAGAGGAGGGAGCGAGAGGGGACGGGGGGAAGAGGGTCCTCGAGGAGGAGGGCTAGGTAGCTGGAGAGGAGAGTTAAAAGTGGTGAAGACAGGAGGAGAGATGACCCTGCTCAAAGGAGCAGGGGTGGGGTAGACAGAAAGAGAGACACAGGGGAGAGAGGGAGAGAAGGAGGAACGGAGGATAAGGATAAGGGAAGGGCAATGAAGGGGAAGAGACAGAAGAAAAGGTAGGAAGTTAAGTGGGATTATTCACATAGTGAATAATAACCTCATGAGGGAAATAATTAATTCAAAAACAGTAATATTGTAATGTGTGTGGGTAGGACTAGTTCTAACCAATCCAATCCAGTTCAGTCAGATATTCATTTGGCAGATCTGATTTTTGTGATACCACACAGATTATCATGCATGTTAAAATGTCTGGATAGTTTTGTCAAAGAAAGGCTACGATGACATTTTAGAGGAATATGCGTATCTTATGTGTTTTATTTATGAATACAGTTTGGTTTTAGCACAGTCTTTAAGAAAGTTGATTAAATAAAGCAAAATATTTTTCTTTGCTTTTTGTAAATTATTGGTTTTTAAGAAGCCCAGTACATATCACACAATGTTGGAAACTTAACAAATGTTAAGGACATGACCCTTACTCCCTTACTTAGCACAACATAGTGTAGTATAGGAAATGACACATGAATTGTTCAAGTCTATCCAGTTGGGAGATCTTTTATTGTTTTAATTAACTTGAATTTCCTGATTCTCAGTGACTAATATAAAGCAATAACTGAATATAGATCTATTCACTCAAGTGGATAGAAGTGAGGCTACCAATTAGCCAATTTTTCTTGGACGTTCCCATCCTGGAGACACATTCTCTACAGTATGCTGCTGTTGACATATTATTTTAATTTATCCCTCCTATTTTGATTCCAGCAGACGGAGGTTAGCAAGTGTAATAATGCTTTCCAGTTTCTTTATCGTGTAAGACACATAATTTTAGGCATTTAATAAGGTAGATTTATTCTAGGCACTTTGGTTTGCACGTTCATTCAAATGGGCCTCCCCAAAGACAACATTAAAAATGTGATTAGTTAGCTGCCATCAATAACACAAAATAAGAAAACACTCTCTGAAGGGACAGCTTTGCGGAGGACACAGCACAGTGTGTAGTAAAAATATATGGCCTAATAAGTTTACATTTGCAGGCTCATTTGTTAAAACTCTTGAATTTCTAATTTGTGTCGGAAAGATGAATGGAGGGAGCCTCGGTGTAGTGTGAGATTAATACTGATGGATGGAGATACTGGTTTTTGCTTGCCTCTTACTTCAATGCAACACAGTAGGCAGTTTATGTGAAAACCAAATGTAAATAAAAAGGAGGACATTATTTACTTTGGTCAAGGCCAATTACCAGCTATATTGCTCTTTTAAACTATACACATTAGATGTAAATCAGGCCTATCTAATTATTGTTTAATGCATTTTAGCAATCAACTCTTAGAAAGTGTAATTGGATGCTAAAAAGAATAATACACAACATTTGATAGGTAAACATTAGTTGAATTTAAACTGATGGCAATATACTGGTCAATAGCATTTCCCTGTAAAGATAATGATCTAATACAATAACGGATACTCTATGTGCCTGTTCAGTGTTTCTTTTCATACTAATTAAACACATGATGGGATTATAAAATGCTAAGGAGTAAATAAAATACCCATAAACATTCTATTTCACATGGACACTTTGCTGTAAGGGTATATATATATTATAAGTTAACCCGTGCATGATACTCATGCATTCTAGTCAAATCAAGCTACTTAAGGTCTTAAAAAGGTTCTTGTCATGCATTTGGACCTAGCCCAGGCCTCCTCAGGGGAAGAGCGTTAGTTCCCGACGCAAGCAGCCTTTTTAATGTGTGTTCATGAGGTAAAATTACCTCACGAAAATGAGTTTGACCCCTCAACTTGTAAATTTAGCCTTCCACGGGGGAAGGGGGGATGATGGACGTTAACTGACTTGACTATTCTAATTTTTTTGTCAAATAATGTCAGTATACCAAATTTCAGGTCAATTGGATGAGCCCTTTCTGAGAAAATAGTTTTTTCCACACACACTAACGCACGCCTCTACACATGTGTGTTCATGAGGTAAAATTACCTCACGAAAATTAGTTTGAGCCCTACCAAATTTCAGCCCTTTTTGAATTTTTTTTCCCACACACACTAAGAATTTAGTAGGTCAGTGTATAACTCTGCCCAGCAGGTGGCGCTGCAACTTGTTTTTTTTTTTTTCACACACAGACGCCACTAAGCATTTATATATTAGATATATCTATATCTATCCGTATATGTATGATTCAGATACATACAGAGAGGGAGAGAGTAATAGACATAAGTTTTGAGCATTTAACATCCTTTGATTATTTTTAATATCTATTGGCTCAGTGGCTAGCATTGCTGCCTCAAAGTATTATTATCGGAGTTAAGGTGACCACTAAAAAAAGAGATGAGTTTTTTAAAGAGCATCTAAAGATTTGAAGGCTGTGGGAAAATCTGATTGAGCGTGTCAGGGAATTCCATAAGTGGGGAGCAGCACAAGAGAAGTTTTGTAGGCAGGAGTGAGAGGCGGTTACCAGAGGCGAGACAAAGCGCAGGTCAGAGGTACATCTAAAAGGGCAGGCCGGAGAGTATTTTGATATGAGATTTGAGATGTCATGTAACCAGGGATAGATTTGTTGAGGGCTTTGTAGGTAAGGGTGAGTAATGTGAATTAGTTTCTGGAGGACACAGGAAGTCAGTAATGGGCCATAGGTTTCATTACAATCTTGGGGCTTCATTGTCTGAGTGGTCTAATTTCCTCCCATGTCCCAAAGACATTCTAGGGCCATAGAGGGGCACAGTGGTGGTCAGCATTGCTGCCTCACAGTGCTGTGACCATGGGTTGTGTTCCTACCAGTGTAGATTTTGTATATTCTCCCTGTATTTGCATGAATATCCTCCCACAATCCAAAAAACATACCGGTATGGTTTTTTTTTAGTGTATGTATTGGTGTGCATTGCATTGCAACTAAAGCTAGGCTGGAAGGTGAGTTCTAGGTAGAGATGGTCACTGACCCCCGTGTTTTGGTTTTGGATTCGGTTTTGGATCTGGATTACCGTCGTGTTTTGGTTTTGGTTTTGGTTTTGCAAAACCGCCATTGCGTGTTTTGGTTTTGGTTTTGGTTTTGTTTGGTTTTGTTTTGCTATTTTTTGGGAAAATCCATGTTTTTGGGCCTAAATTAACCCAATTTAGTGCTCCAACTGTTTTAGAGACAAGTAATCTAATTGTTGAGGTAATAAATCATCCAAAAAAACAGTTTAATTCTTCGTTGGTAGGCCTATTCTACACACAAAACAGATTGTCTTCCTCTCCATCTATGCATATTGGCAATGCAGCCATCGTCTTTGAATGTATATTACACCCTACACTTATAGTTAAATATGTAAAGAAATGGAAAAAGCCAGTTTGCTTTCTGTCTCTCAAGGCCCCCCTCCACTTGTATAAAATAGCAAAAAATTCAGCCATTATAGACTGTACAATATTAATTGACATGGAGAAAGCCAGTTTGGTTTCTGTCTCTCTAGGCCCCCCTCCACTTGTATAAAATACTAAAAAATTCAGCCATTATAGACTGTACAATATTAATTGACATGGAGAAAGACAGTTTGGGGTCACTCTGTCTCTCTAGGCCCCCCTCCACTTGTATAAAATACCAAAAAATTCAGCCATTATAGACTGTACAATATTAATTGACATGGAGAAAGCCAGTTTGGTTTCTGTCTCTCTAGCCCCCCCTCCACTTGTATAAAATACTAAAAAATTCAGCCATTATAGACTGTACAATATTAATTGACATGGAGAAAGACAGTTTGGGGTCACTCTGTCTCTCTAGGCCCCCCTCCACTTGTATAAAATACCAAAAAATTCAGCCATTATAGACTGTACAATATTAATTGACATGGAGAAAGCCAGTTTGGTTTCTGTCTCTCTAGGCCCCCCTCCACTTGTATAAAATACTAAAAAATTCAGCCATTATAGACTGTACAATATTAATTGACATGGAGAAAGACAGTTTGGGGTCACTCTGTCTCTCTAGGCCCCCCTCCACTTGTATAAAATACTAAAAAATTCAGCCATTATAGACTGTACAATATTAATTGACATGGAGAAAGACAGTTTGGGGTCACTCTGTCTCTCTAGGCCCCCCTCCACTTGTATAAAATACCAAAAAATTCAGCCATTATAGACTGTACAATATTAATTGACATGGAGAAAGCCAGTTTGGTTTCTGTCTCTCTAGGCCCCCCTCCACTTGTATAAAATACTAAAAAATTCAGCCATTATAGACTGTACAATATTAATTGATATGGAGAAAGACAGTTTGGGGTCACTCTGTCTCTCTAGGCCCCCCTCCACTTGTATAAAATACCAAAAAATTCAGCCATTATAGACTGTACAATATTAATTGACATGGAGAAAGCCAGTTTGGTTTCTGTCTCTCTAGGCCCCCCTCCACTTGTATAAAATACTAAAAAATTCAGCCATTATAGACTGTACAATATTATGAAAAATGGACAAAGCCAGTTTAGGGTCACTCTGTCTATGACACCCTACCCTTAAGGATAAATTGCCCTAACAGCAGCCTTTCAAGATGGTATGTGATATGGAAATGCCACAAGTCCCTTTCCTCTTTGGGGGTAGATTGCACCCTACACTTACATAGAAAGTTTTAAAAAGATGTTATCGGCATCATCTTCAGCTTCATCCTCACCCTCATCAGTGTGTACGTCATCATCACAGACTATCAATTCATCGCCGCTTGAATCCGCCATTAGAGAACAGTCAGTGCTTGGATGTCTTGGATGGTGAAGGCCTTCCTCGTGGAAGATGTAGTTCATTTTTATAAACATCATTTTCTCCACATTTTTGGGAAGTAACCTTCTACGGCGATCACTGACTAAGTTCCCTGCTGTGCTGAACACTCGTTCAGAGTACACACTGGAGGGTGGGCAGCTTAGGTATTGCAAAGCAAGTTTGTACATGGGTTTCCAAATGGCTTGCTTTTCTTCCCAGTAAGGAAAGGGACTGTCTGACATTTCCATATCAACTACCTCTTGAAAGTAATCCTCCACCATCCTTTGCATGTTTATACTCATATTGGATGGACTTATGGGCAAAGTGACACTTTTTTTTGAAAAATCCTTCAAACCAGCCCAGATGTTAAATTGTTCTCGTCTGCCCCCTGTGTCTTCCCTGCTTCTTTTTTGGAAATTTAATTTTTTACGAGCAACAGCTTGAGAAAGTGAAGGAGGACACGTCGTCAAGCCGAGGCCCAGTTCAGCGGCCAACTTGCTGAGCAATAGCTCCTTGCAAAAGTTCACATCTCGCTCATTTACAAGTAAAGACTCAATGTAGGTTTTAAACCTTGGATCAAGCACAGTGGCCAAAACGTACTGATCCGAGTTCAAGATCTTAATAACTCGAGGATCATTGTGAAGCGAATTAAGTACTTGATCGACAAGGCCAACATACTTTGCTGAATTGCTTGCTTTCAGCTCCTCCTTCATTTTCTCAAGCTGCTTTTCCAATAGTCTAATTAAAGGAATGACTTGGCTCAAACTAGCAGAGTCTGCACTGACCTCACATGTCACAACTTCAAATGGTTTCAGCACCTTGCACAGCACTGAAAGGATTCCCCACTGTGCAAGAGTGAAATACATCCCCCCTCCTTTCCCAATGTCATGACTTGTGCAATATGCTTGGATGGCTTTGCGCTGTTCCTCCATCCTCTGAAGCATGTACAGGGTGGAATTCCACCGAGTTACCACCTCTTGCTTAAGTTGGTGGCAGGGCAAGTTAAACTGCTCTTGGAGCTGCTGTAATCTCCTACATGCTGTGGCTGAATGCCTGAAATGGCCTGAAATTTTACGGGCCACCGAAAGCATCTCCTGCACCTCACGGTTATTTCGTAGGAAGCTCTGCACCACCAAGTTGATGGTGTGAGCAAAACAGGGAATATGTTGGAAATCACCCAGCTGTAATGCTCGCACTATATTGTTGGCGTTATCTGAAATGACATACCCTGGGGAGAGTCCGAGTGGTATAAGCCATGCATCAATCACATCTCTCAGTTTGCGTAACAAATTGTCAGCCGTATGCCTGTTAGTGAAGCCGGTGATACAAAGAGTGGCCTGCCTGTGACAAATGTTACGTAGTGGTGTACATGCTGCTGCTGTTCCTGCTGGTGAAGGTGAATGACCAACCCAGTGGGCTGTCACAGTCATATAGTCTTTGGTTTGGCCACTTCCACTTGTCCACATATCTGTGGTTAAGTGAACAGTGGGCAGAATGGCATTTTTCAGCGCAATCTCTACATTTTTACACACTTTTTGGTATAGTTGTGGAATAGCTTTACGGGAGAAATGGTGTCGCGATGGAATTCTGTAACGCGGACACAAAACCTCAATTAACTGTGAAAAACCAGCTGCGTTTATTGTGGAGATTGGACGCAGATCTAACACTAACATTGCAGCCATGGCGTCTGTGATTCGCTTGGCGACTGGGTGACTGCTGTCATATTTGCTTCCCCTCGCAAATGATTGTTTCACAGTTAATTGCTGAAATGTAGGACTGCTCATTTTATTCACCTGCCTCTGGGATGACGATTCACCCCCAGCAGCAGCAACAGCAGCAGCAGGACTAACGCTTTCTTCAGAGGAATCAATAATAGTGCCGGAGTCATCCAGCCTTAAGTGGGATGCCGGGCTAACTCCGAGCGCTACTGAGGATATTGATGAGGATGGTGTGGTGGGTGTATTTTGTAGCCGTCGGTATGTCGGTGAGCGGAGGGTCTTAGCTGATGAGGGAGTGCTTGTATTCTTTTGGGAAGAACTTTCAGCTTTTCCCAACACTTTGCCATGAACTCTCGTTAAATGGCGTAACATAGACGAGGTTCCAAGATGGTTAAGGTCCCTCCCTCGACTGACTGTGGCTTCACATACACTACAAATGGCTATACAATTGTTGTCTGGATTTGGGTAGAAATAATTCCACACATAAGAAGTGGATTTTTTTGTTTTATGCCCAGGCATGACAATGGCCTTTTTCTTGTCACGTGCCAGAACTGCTGCCACTGGTGCAGGACTTACACAAACAACCTCATCCTCATCAACATCCTCATTAGCGCCCTCGTCGCCTACACAAATCTCCCCCTCATCCTCTTCTAATTCCAAAGTGGCATCCTCAATTTGGGTATCACCGGCTACACTCGGGCTATTAAGGCACACATCAG
This sequence comes from Mixophyes fleayi, assembly GCF_038048845.1. Lineage (NCBI taxonomy): Eukaryota > Metazoa > Chordata > Amphibia > Anura > Limnodynastidae > Mixophyes > Mixophyes fleayi. The sequence goes on along the minus strand of NC_134403.1, from coordinate 115,874,829 downwards.
CAGAATGCTCACGATTAGACATCCCACTGTTGGATGGACTCTCCACAGGGATTGTTGTCATTTGTGAATCAGAGCAAATATTCTCCTGTAATGCCTCACTGGTATCTTGCAGCTCAGCTTTGACGCGTAACAGTAGTTGTGCACCAATTGTAGCCTGGGTAACTTTTTGGGATCTGCCACTAATAGCCAAAGGTGAAGGCCTCATTCTCTCTTTGCCACTGCGTGTGTAGAATGGCATGCTTGCAATTTTTTTTTTATCGTCACTTAACTTTTGCTCAGTTACACTTCTTTTTCGCTTCAATACAGTAAATTTTTTTTTGGTTTTTGTTTTTTGCACTAATTTGAAAACACTCTGTTGTTTGACATCGCCTTGGCCAGATGACGTACTGGGAACACTAACATCAGGACTGGTGACAGAACCTGGTTGCTCATTTAGATCATATGTGGACTGCTTTGAATCCATTCTGAGCGCAAACCACTGAGGAGTGCTAAAAATTATTGAGTAGATACTGCTGACAGATATGACTTTTGACAGCCAGAAATATTAATGCACAATTAGGGAGGACACCCCAAAAACACTGAGGAGTGCTACAAATTATTGAGTAGATACTGCTGACAGATATGACTTTTGACAGCCAGAAATATTAATGCACAATTAGGGAGGACACCCCAAAAACACTGAGGAGTGCTAAAAATTATTGAGTAGATACTGCTGACAGATATGACTTTTGACAGCCAGAAATATTAATGCACAATTAGGGAGGACACCCCAAAAACACTGAGGAGTGCTAAAAATTATTGAGTAGATACTGCTGACAGATATGACTTTTGACAGCCAGAAATATTAATGCACAATTAGGGAGGACACCCCAAAAACACTGAGGAGTGCTAAAAATTATTGAGTAGATACTGCTGACAGATATGACTTTTGACAGCCAGAAATATTAATGCACAATTAGGGAGGACACCCCAAAAACACTGAGGAGTGCTAAAAATTATTGAGTAGATACTGCTGACAGATATGACTTTTGACAGCCAGAAATATTAATGCACAATTAGGGAGGACACCCCAAAAACACTGAGGAGTGCTAAAAATTATTGAGTAGATACTGCTGACAGATATGACTTTTGACAGCCAGAAATATTAATGCACAATTAGGGAGGACACCCCAAAAACACTGAGGAGTGCTAAAAATTATTGAGTAGATACTGCTGACAGATATGACTTTTGACAGCCAGAAATATTAATGCACAATTAGGGAGGACACCCCAAAAACACTGAGGAGTGCTAAAAATTATTGAGTAGATACTGCTGACAGATATGACTTTTGACAGCCAGAAATATTAATGCACAATTAGGGAGGACACCCCAAAAACACTGAGGAGTGCTAAAAATTATTGAGTAGATACTGCTGACAGATATGACTTTTGACAGCCAGAAATATTAATGCACAATTAGGGAGGACACCCCAAAAACACTGAGGAGTGCTAAAAATTATTGAGTAGATACTGCTGACAGATATGACTTTTGACAGCCAGAAATATTAATGCACAATTAGGGAGGACACCCCAAAAACACTGAGGAGTGCTAAAAATTATTGAGTAGATACTGCTGACAGATATGACTTTTGACAGCCAGAAATATTAATGCACAATTATGGGGGACACCCCAAAAGCGCTGGGGAGTGCCAAATATGAAGAAAAAATAATAAACCTCTATCCTCCTCTCTGCACTAGCGATTTTGGTTAGAGCAATTGCAAGAACAATATGGTATTCTCTGTCCCTGCTCTAATTAGCCTATGACTACACCCTGCTCTCTCCCTCTGTCAAATGGCGATGGATTGCTGTGGAGGCGTGTATTTATAAAGTTGAAGTATCGCGAGAACCGAGTCCCGAGATCCGACGACGTCACAATGACGTTCGGCCTCGATTTGGATTCGGAATGGGCGGGAGAGTACCGAGCTGCTCAGCTCGGTACTCGGATACCCAAAGTTCGGGTGGGTTCGGTTCTCGGAGAACCGGACCCGCCCATCTCTAGTTCTAGGACACCTCCACTAATTGTATAAGACATCCCCTTGTTCTATCCTGCATTGACTTTATGCTATTACTAAGCAACTGTAACAGTTTGTTACTGAGGCCAATACATGCTGAAATGTATGCAGAGAGTGTAAGTGTCCTGGAAGTCATCTTCCAGGGTGTCAGTGCCATGACAGGGGTAACCCTGAGGAAGGAAACAAAAAAATCTGCTGAAGAGGCTTCTCACAGACACCTACCTCTAGTCCTGGGTTTTTACCAATTACCCCAGTCCCTTTTCCCCCTTTCTCAGGCTCTGTGGGATCTAAGTGTAGTTAATAACCAGACCATCTCCCATGGAAATCACATCCCTTTATTTACTTCAAAACTTCAATTTTGTGTAATTTTGTGTGATGGTACTTCAGAGTGACTGTGAGCAAGCAGGGGAGGGCTGGGCTATGTCATGGATATGGTTGAGTAGTATGTGATGAGGTGGCTATTTGGGTCATTTGTTTACAACCCTGTACCACATAAGTTTGATATATTTGGGAAAACACTGTATACATTGCATTTATTATAACTTTCTCGTATTGTTTAGGAAACAAATACCGGATTTTATCATTTCAAAAGTTAAGTGCGAACCTCTTACACTTCATGCATCCTGACAGAGTGCTCAGATGGATAAGTATATTGTGCTATCAAGTTCCTGGAACTAATTGCAACACTAAGCTGGAAGCAGGAAGCAGGTATTAGTATAATAAAATCTCTCAGATTGAGGAGAAATGGAGACTGAGGACAGTGAAAATGCAATTACTCCGTTCATATAAATTTAAGGGCAATGAACAGCCCTGAGTGTTGAGACAACTGAAAATATTAATATTTATAAATAAGTATTGTTAAAGATGAGAAAATCTACCACAGTTGGGGCCACAGAATGACAAGAGATATGGCAGCTATAGTTATATTTTCAGCAAGTCAATTTACAAATGTTATAATAATTGCTGAAATGGAAAAAGTAATGCTTTAAGAAAATAAAAAGTAATATACCAGGGAAATAATATTGCCTTTCACATACTGTCACATCTCTGCGGTATTTTATTGTAGGTGCCGGTCGCTGCTCCTCCTCCTCCGGCACCAGGGACGTTCAGTTACAAACCCGGGTGCAGCTGTCACGCAAGACCGGGGATTATTGGGTGGATGAAGGCCTAAGGTTAAAGGCGGAGAAACTTTCTGTTGGTGGATTCTGCGCTGACGTCATGCACCCCTCACATCTCTATCAAGAGGAGACTTTATGAGAGCTATATAGAGGGAGACTCTCAGTAATCTGCGATGGGATCTTTCTAGTGGAGTGAGAGAGAATACATACTGCAATACTGTTAAGGGAACAGAGAATAACCCTACAGGCGCATATTGATCTCCTTAAATGTAAGCATTTCCCTAAGGGGAAGAGAATTGAAGAAAGAATCACGGGTGCTTATTGGAAGTTTTTTGACATCACCTACCTTTGAGGATCAACATATACCCCATAGTGGTGGTGGACTTTATTTGGTGTTTTGTGTTACTATGCCATGTTTTTTCTTTGTTTCTTTCTTTATTATGTACCTCGTATGACGAGAGGATTGAGGAGATACATTCCTCTGTTTTAGAGGTTCTCTGTGAGTCAAAGACGGAAGCGCCAGTGTACGTACCATTCTGTGTATTACTGTGTATTTATTGTGGAGTTTTTGGTGGAAACTCTGGGGTGTTTACACGGCTGCATACTTGAGTGAAGCGCCCTATAAGATCTGTTTCAATTATACCTAGGGAAATAATATACCTCTTATTGTAAGCAAATAGTATATTAGAAGTTCCGTGACCATATAAAATCAGACGATTGGAGGCTGTTTTTATACAGATCACAGCCCTCTGAGACTTCTAATACCATTTTTATTTTATAGTAGGAGATACACAAATTTCAATCATAATAAAGAAGCAGATCATTATTGTGGATGGACAAAGGTTGGACACAGGTTGACCCCCCAGATGTCAGAGAGAGCAGGCAATTCTTCTTCATGGTGAGTGGGTGACTGCAGTGATGATGCAAATTGTGTTATCAAGCCCCACCCATATCAGTGAACACTGAGTGGACAGGGGCATCACAGTGGCCTAGTGGTTAGCACTTCTACCTCACAGCACTGGGGTCATGAGTTCGATTCCCGACCATGGCCTTATCTGTGTGAAGTTTGTATGTTCTCCCTGTGTTTGTGTGGGTTTCCTCCGGGTGCTCCGGTTTCCTCCCACACTCCAAAAACATACTAGTAGGTTAATTGGCTGCTATCAAAATTGACCCTAGTCTCTCCCTTTGTCTGTCTGTCTCCCTCTTTGTCTGTCTGTCTGTGTGTGAGTGTGTGTCAATCCTAGGGAATTTAGACTGTAAGCTCCAATGGGGCAGGGACTGATGTGAATGAGTTCTCTGTACAGCGCTGCGTAATTAGTGGCGCTATATAAATAAATGATGATGATTATGACACAATGTACTCAAAGTCTTTGCACACCAACTTGATAATGCAAATGGCACCGTCAAGTCACGAACATCTTTTCTTTTCATACCTCCACTCAAGGGCAGGTATGAATAGTAGGCAAGTATGCCTCACAGCACAGCCTCAACACCCAGACAAGCCCCGGGAATTACCATTCTGTCTCCGCATGTCACCAGCTGGTTTATACTAAATTGTATACTGAACTCACCATAAACCTTTTCCACCTCCTAGCTTTACCCCCCATCACAGTTAATCCACATCCCTGGAGTGTCCTCCTCACCAGGACTGTAACTAAAGCAGTGTTGGATCTTCCAGGGGACAAGGCTGAGGGCGGGGGATACCATGAGCGAGGTGTGGTTCCGGTGACACAGTGACAATAACAGTCAGAGTGGATCTGAGCTACTCTCACTCAGATCATCACAGTGCTTCTGGGTGCTGTAATGCAGTCTGACACTTTTCTCCATTTTTCTTCCCCCTCACAACAATCTCTTTGCTTCTGGCTCCTCCTGTGGGACCAACCACCTTGTTCGATATTATATGGTTCAGATATCCATTTTTCCGTTACCCCTCCCTTCTCTCCTTCCCTCTTCTCTTTTCCGCTTCACTTCATCTCTCTCCTCCCCTCTAATCTTACTCACCACTTGCCTGTGTCTTTTACCCCCTTCCCTTGCACTCATCCCTCTCCTTCCACTGCTCCCACTTCAGAGACAAGTGATCTGGAAGTACTTATCCCTGAATTGAGCCACCATTCCAAATAAAAAGCAGGTTAGTGATTTTTGGGGAGCTGGTGGGGGTATAAAAATGGGTGGGTAGGCTATAAAAGCAATGTGTGGATCTATTAAATGTGAGAGCTGATAAATTAATTTTGGGTCTCTTTAGTGGAATTTGTATTGCTATTAACTTAATATTGGGGCTGATTGGGGATAAAAGACCTATTTAATAATTTGGAATGATATTAATTTAATGTTGGATCTGTTGGGGAGAAATAGACTTATTTATTAAATTGGAATGCTAATAATTTAATATGACACCCGCTGCTGCAGGAGAATAAGGTTTTTGAACAAATAATCTCCTCCCATTCATCACTCTTCTGCCACCCCTACCACTCCACCCTACTCTCCCTCTAACCACCACGCACTACGGGTGACAAAGTCCACTCTCTTGTATTATCCTCTCCACCCTCAACCTGCCCCCTGGATCCTGTCCGCTCACACCTCCTTGGCTCCCCACTAACTGCTCCCAACTTGCCCACCTCTTCAATCTGTCCCTCTCCACTGGAATCTTATCCTCATCCTTTAAATATGCTCTTGTTTCATCCATTCTTTAAAAACCCAATGTTGACCCCACCTCACTCTCTAACCAACTCCCCATATCTCTTCACCCTTTTGCCTCCAAAATACTTGAGTGGCTTGTCTACCTCTCTGACAACTCCATCCTTCCTCTCTATTTTGGCTTCCGCACCTTTCACTCCACAGATACTGCCTTGACCAATGATCTTCTATCATCCTGGGACCATTTCTCCCTGCTTATCCTCCTGGACCTCTCTACGGCCTTTGACACCATGGATCACCATCTCCTACTCCAGACCCTTCACACCATTGGTCTTTCTGATACCGTCTTTTCGTGGTTCACCACGTCCTTCTCCTGATTCACACTCTACTCTATATTACTGGCGAGACCTGTTGAACTTGCTGATGTTCATTGCAAATGATTCCAAACATAAGCATAATAAATGCATGGGTTTAAAACATTATTTGGAAGATGCAGAATCTGCAGGGGACAACAAGGCTAAAAAGTATACAGTCCACATTTTGTGAGAAATGAGACACAGCATTTGTTGGATTAGCCCTTTGTTTCCTTGCACTCCTCCCGATGGGTATAACTCCTACCCTTCTCTTTCGCCTTTTCCTCCTACTCTCCCTCCCTCGTGTACTTATCACACCTTCCTGTTAAAATCCCTAGTTTGAGGAGCTCAAACTCTAGACACTACTGAGTTTGTAATGCAAATTAATTTATGTCTAACTTTTCACTGCATTGGTCTATGTTAACTTTATCTGCTGGACTTGTCAACCTTGAAATAAACAAAACATTAAAAAACTTATATTAAAAGGACCTATTGTTGTTGAACAAACTAGATGTCTGCTTTATGTGACTTTACAACTGCATGTGTCAGCTCTTCATCACCCTAAGTTCCTCAATAAGTTCTGTATAATCAAAGTAATTTGTTACATCATTTCTATTGCTGAGATAGCAAGTGCACTTAGTCTTCCTTGAGCCATGGTTAATTGTAAATATATGACTTAATCAGTTTAAAACAGAAAAGAGAAGCTACATTTTGCAGAGGCAAGTCTCCCACAGATGGTTACAGTGATGTGAGGAATAACATAGTAGTTGGAATATACTTCACACAAAGCATTCTCAATCAAGTACTTAAGAACACATCTCACATTTATATTGCTTGTAACTAATCTACACAACACAAAAAGCTCCATGGACAGTTCTATGCCTGCAAAGTTAGGAGAATCATTGCCACTTAAGTGAAGATACAAATCATTGTAGATCTTTATTCATGTCCTGCAGTTGAGATATTTTGCATGAAAATTTCAAGTTATATGTGTATTCTTTAAATGTTTGAATCCTTTAGTTTACAAACCTGCTGACAATGCCTACAATCAGTAAGTAATATATTTGAATTGATTCCTTGGGTCAACAAGTGACTCATCTTTATGCTCATAACCAAACATTAGATTATTCCTGCTATAGGAAGGGTATTTTAGTTCAAGACTTTTTATTATTGCTGCTTATTTATTGACTGAAATGAATGGAGATTCAAATCAGCAAATGTGTACCCGTTTTTTTGCCAAAGTTTGCTAATTGTGTTAATTTTCAACAATATGTCATAACATACAATGAGGGAAACACATGGCACTACTTCTCTAGCAATAGATCCTGCTTCACTTTCTATTTTTTGAACATATCACTGTAATAGTTTCAACATGGCATTGCCAGCGCATTTCTGAAAGATGTTTAAGTGAAATCTGGACATTCAAGCAAAATATTGACCACCTAATAGACAATGTAACAAGTTAGTCAACTCCAATGAACAGCAAAGTGGTCTGTGTTTTTCCTTTTTTACCCATTTTACCAACATCCAAGTGGTTACAAATCAAAATTGCTGGGCATTATTACTTCCCATGTTACATCTTGCTTGGCATTATCACTGCCATTGTTACATCTTGCTGGGCATTATCACTGCCCATGTTATATCTTGCTGGGCATTATTACTGGCCTTATTACATCTTGTTGGGCATATTGCCACACTTAGATGCACCTACCCAGCAGAAAACCCATGAAATTGCATTGAAATACTGGCAGCTGTAGAACGTTGCCCTTAGCAGCAAAACCCATTACCTGAATAGCCGACCAATCTAATTCTCAATGTGTAGTGCACCCTGCAATTATGCACAATAGGCTTTTAATGTAAATGTTATCTAGATTTGCAACACAATCAATACAACAAGTCATAATTTTATCTTCTAAAAGCTTTACTGTTGCCATCTTACATAAGATGGTCCGGGTATTTGCTTTTTCACTTGGTTTTTCTTTTCCAATTTCTTTCCTTTGCACTTTCCTCTTTAGCCACCTTCTTGTGCCTCCAAGGACGTTACGTTCAGCCACAGCTCCCAGGCACTTCCACTTTCTCTAGGTACATTGATGCTTTCCTGGCAGGTTAGTATACGTCTGGGTGAGGGTGATTGTGCGATTTTTCTAAACATTTCCTTATGTTTTTGAAGTCTGTTGTAGTCAGCACGTTGTTAGCAATGATATCCAGTATAGATATTATGTGCCTAAAAAACAAAGAATAGGAAAAGAGAGGGCTGCACATTAGCTCAGCTCTATACACAAGCTCCCACTTTTTCTTATTCTCACAAATATAAAGCATTTGATATTTTTGAATACTGTTGTCAAATGTCAGCGCTGTTAATCCTCAACGCTGTAGTGCTGAGGATTAACTTCACACCAAAAACAAGGCTGCTTTAAGTTCTACTGAACTGCCATTTCTATTCACCTGCTGTAGCCACTGTTCTCAAATGTCATTGCTGTTGCCATCTCTGTTTAGCTGTTGGACCCTCAGAGCTCAACTGTCATTACTGTTTCATTATCTGTTCAACTGCTCACTGAGCTAAAATGTGATTGCTGTTGCCATCTTTGTTTGGCTACAGGACCCTCTTCATCCAACTGTCAGCATCCTGGACTTCATAGTGTCAGAGCTGCTTTCACTTTCACCACACTTCTCTTCAAACTCTTCTCTCTCCAGCACCCTATATCTTCCACCAATATTATCATTCCACTTCACTACTTCCTTCCTTACTAGTCTGCACCCATTAACTGTTCTGTTTCCTGTACCCACTACACTCACAGACTTACATCATCCTTGCATGTTCATTTTCTCACCCTGCTCCTTCTAATGGCTGCTGATGACATCTCACCTTATCCTGAGTCTCACACAATCCCAATTATCTGCTCATGCTCCTCACTACACCCCAAAACTTTCCATCCACCTGTACCTCCAATCCACTACCCTCTCTTCACTTCTTCTATGGATGTTGGACATCACATATAGTCTTCAATGATCCAAACCACAACCATGACAACAGACCCGTTACCTGCAAAAGGAGGAAATCTCATTCCTATCCTGATATCCTACACTATAAATTAATCATTTAATCATTTAAACTTACAGCAATGCCCCTACAATTGCCAAACAAACATACTTCAGATCTTTAATATCCAACGTGTCTTCTTTCCATGTCGCCTCTTTGCCACATTTTACTAACTTCTCTGCCCACCTGCACCTCCTCCCCCTTCCTCCCTCACAGCCCATTATTTTGCCACCTACTTCAAAGACAAAATCAACACCATTCTACAAGATTTTTCTTCATGCTAAATTCCACCCACTCTACCCAATTTACCCACCGTCTCCTACACTCCCCAATCCACTATCAATGCATTCTCTCGAGTAACTGACGATAAAATGGCTGCACTCATCTCATTATCTCACCTTACAATCTGTCTACTTGACCCTATTCCTTTCCAATTTTTCCAGTCCCTCTCCCTCACCTTTAGCTCACCTCTTTAACCTGTCTCTCTCCACTGGCAGTATCTCTATCCTTTAAACATGTGCTCATCTCACCAACTCTAAAGACACCATGTCTTGATTTAGCCTCTCTCTCCAACTATCTCCCTATTTCTCTCCTCCCCTTTGCCTCCAAAGTACTTGAGCAACAGGTGTACAACTGCCTGTCTCATTTTCTCCCCTCTCTCTCCCCATTCTTGACTCTCTGCAATCAGACTTCAGCTCCCAACATTCCACTGAAACTACTTTCACAACAGGGATCTGATCTACTTACAGCAAATTCTAAAGGTCATTTCTCCATGCTCATTCTTCTGGATCTCTCTATTGCTTTTTTTCCATGTTGATCACAATCTTCTCCTACAGATCCTTCACTCCATTGGCCTTTATGACACAGTTCTTTCCTGAATTACTTCCTAGCTGTCGAACTGCTTTTATTTAGTGTTTCTACCTCTGGCACAATTGGTGTCACACTTGATTGCCATTTGCCTTGTTACTCACATCCAGGCTACCCCCAGTCCTGTCAACTCCATCTTAGAAAATATTGCCAGCATACTCCCTTTTCCTCTCTTATCCATTCTCTCATCTCCTATCTTGACTATAGCAACTATCTGGCATCAACACCCATGTATCCCCACTTTAATCCATCCTAAATGCATCTGCTAGACTGATCTTCCTTTCTCAATGCTCCATATCTGCTGTAACACTTTGCAAATCCTTACACTGGCTCCCTCTTAAGAAATCAGAGGAGTAATGAGGTATGCATTTACAAACAATATGGAGATTATTCAAAGACTTTAAAAGCAGAGAGGAAATAAACACTATCTCTGAAATTATGCTGGTATCATGATAAGGCACAAGGTAACACGGGAATCATGCACGGTCTTAGACAATGCAAGATAATAAGTAATGTCTCTTGTAACAAGGCTGGTGCAAATGTTCACAGTGTCCAATAATAAATGGAAAGCAAAGAATAATTACTGCAGTCTGTGTCTAGGGAATCTGAGTTGATGCAGAGCTGAACATAAGAGATAACAAAAGCAATGCCAGGTAGAAACAAACTGAATGAAGCATCCAGGTCTTAGGTATCCTATATGAACAGAACCAGAGCCAGCAAAACTGTATGGTGCAGTCTAGAAATCAGGATACAATTAAATGTTCAAACAGGAACCAATGCAGGGACAGGAACCAACTGCTTAGGATACAGGAGCCATGAGCATGAGTGGAAATGGGTTTAGAACCAGTTAGGATTTAAATAGTGCAGTGTTCCAATAAACTCACAGGGGAAGGCACACATGCACTGCAGAACTAAGCACATGCTAGCAGTATACAAGGCAGAATTAACCCTAACACTCTCTGTGCCCTTCAAAATCCAATTCATATTACTCACCCTTACTTACAAAGCTCTCAACAACACCACCCCTTCATACATTTCAAATCTTATATCAAAATACTCTCCCTTTCACCCTCTTAGATCTGACCTGTGCCTGATATCATCTCTAGTCACCACCTCTAACTCCTACCTACAAGACTTTTGCCCACCAATCAGGCTTTTGCACAGCCTTCAAATATTTAGGCACTCTCTGAAATCTCTTCTCTTGTTTAGAGCTTACCTTATCCCCAGTGATACTAATCAAACTAATGCACCCTCACAAGTGTCCACTCTGAACCACTCTTGCTCTTCTTGTTTCAGCTGTGGTCTATTCCACTGAGAATGTAAGTTCTCTCATGAGCAGGGCCCTCCCTACCCTTGGTTTTAATGTCTGCATTTATTTTGTCCCTGTGTTTCATGTTTTCCCTACTGTATGGCACTGCAGAGCACCGTGGAGTCTTACAAATCTAAACCATTGTGCTGCTGGTTTATTTATAAAGTGCAACTGACATTGGTAATTTTTTTAAGTAGGCTCAATAGACTGCAAGAGCTAAATAAGAGGAGATGAGGCAGATGTGTGAAAGTTAAAAAATTGTATGAAGTCGTTTCAAATTAATAAACATCGATTTAATTGGCTTTATATGAAAATATGTGAATAGAACGCTACGTCGTGGAAGGGCTGACTATGCAATAACACTAGCAAACACTTTTAAATACATTTGCACTCACACATACATTTGTAAATGGTTCACCTTAATAAAGTTCCAACACATAGTCTTTTATATTTATATGTAATAGATTTAACTGTTCACTATAATAATGCTAAAACCACTTTGTTAATCTATAAGATTCAGGAAATAGGAAATATATCATGTTTAGTGTCATACTAATCCACTTTTTACCATCAGACATGCGCTACAATCGGCTAAGCGATTGTACCTTGCGTATGCTAGTTATGGATGATAAATGATTAATGCTCAAAATGGTATTGTGTTTGGAATGCTCATAGGCTGGTTTGAACCAGTATTTCGGCAGGCTCCTGAGGGAAGACACATACGCAACTGTTGGAGAGCTGAGACCCCACCCTTGGAGAGCATGACCTGAATTTTACTGGACTGTCCTAAATCCTGGAGCAATGGAAAAATGCCATGACATCACTACTGTTTTTTTATGTACCACAAAATGTAAACCAGGCAATGAGACCATCATTCAGTCAACGATTATCATAGGCTTTAGGACTGAATGACTGTTTGTCAAATCCAGTGCACTGCATATGTATCGGCTGTACTTATTTTTATGTTATTGTTATTTGTTACATCTTGCTATTAAAGTCTCTTTTGTGCATTGGAACCACATTGATCGCAGCAGACAATACTTATTGATAGCGACAGAACAAACATAACAGATGTTAGGGGATAAAGTTGGAAGGGGTTATCTGTCTTTATTCAGTTATTCCTATAAAAATATAGAGACATAGTAATTATTAGTATTAGCCTGTTATGTGTGACTCTGCCATATTACTCTTTTTCTCCCACAATTAATAAATGCAATACAAATTTGTTGTGTATGCTTTCATTTTCCTGGTCTTCTTTTGCAAAGCAAAAGTTTAATAATTAGGCAAGTCACTTTAATTTTGCAATTTTTGAAATATAGGTTTATTTTTTAAATATCACTGTGGTTTATTTAACACTGTTTAATGGTGGCTGAGGTTAAAAAGTATGACATCTGAAGGTGTGTTATGTCATGAGTTAAACTGTGTTATTGAAGGATTGTGTATGGAAGGGCAATGCTATATACCCATTAACTTCAAACAGACCTGCCCTTAAAATTATTTATTTAATCAATAGGTTTATTTCAGTCAATGCCATCCTGAGAATTATGTGCCACAATACTTGATAAATAGCTTTCCTCATGTAAAAGCCTTTATCACCTGCTATAAACCCCTTCATATATAGGGTGAAATGCAAAGAGCTCTATGGCTTTTGATACACACACTGAATTATGTAGGGTATTTCCTAGTTAGGTGTACATAGTTTATTACAATACTTAGCCTCATGATAGTTTGTCAATCACAGTTCTATTTCTGCTTGTGAGAGAGATCCCATCACAGTACACTTTCAGAGTATTATACTTGATATAAGCATGTTTTCTTTTTCCTATGTGAAGAACTGTGATGATTGTTTTCACACTGAAGTGCCTTGTGATGCTTTCTACTTTGCAACCTCCTACATTTTCCACTGTTCTCTTTAAATATTTTATTTAGAACTCAGAGTTTTCAGAAGAATTGGAAATTCCACAGAGATCATTATTAATTTAAAACAGGATTTTACCCTGTATATCAGAGCTGTCCATCCTTCCTTAGCTATCTCTGTGCCTATGCCTGGCAATGTCTATAAAAGTCATATCTAAGGGTTGAATAGACAATGTGGGATATTAACTCACATTCATTTGCACAATGAACATAGTAAAAAATATAGGTCTTCTCTGTCAAACAGCATGTAGAATAAGTCACTACAGATGTGGATACATGAATTACACTGAATGTCTGGTAAATGAATTATTATTACAAAGATGTGATAAAGCATTCATCTTTAGCCATTTTTTTTATTGTGTATCATTACAATCATTAGTCTTCTTCAAGGAATCATGGCTGTCTACACCTCCTTTCTCCTCCAGGGACTAGAACATGCACAAAAGTCAAGTCTTGCATTATATCATTGTTCACTGACTGTCCATATATCACCAAACACAGACAATTTTCTTGTATCTCGGTTACTTGGAACATTTCAGACAATTAAGGAAACACCTGGAAGTCAAAATCAAATAAACTAATTTCCAAAATAGGAATATTTACAATTCATAGTTTAAATATCGACTTCTGTAATAATTATATATTTTAATAAAGTCTTATTTGAAAGAATATTTTATGTGGTGAACACTGAAATTACTGCGTGTTGTAAGATAGTGTAGCTATACAGTTTTTGTACATTGGTTCTATATAACTGTCACAAGTTTTGTTTTTGGATCTGGATTTAATGAAAACTTGTGAAAAATAGGAAAAATGGTGTGATTGTGAGCTGTTTTTCCGCCTATATTACTATTTACAGCAATAACAGTCGTTTACAGTTTATTTTCTAATGATCTTTTCACAACTGTCCAAATTTTCACCAATTGTGGTCAAAGTATTGCCAGTGACCCTCTCCAATGTGTCACACATGATGCCTAACACCTGGTGTATCTTCTTTTTTAAAAATTAAAATGTAGTTGATGTAGACATCTTTGATGAGGTTGAGGATAGTATTGTCATTTGAAGGGACAGGCTGGGCTGGGGGGCAGGGGGGCAACTGTCATGACAATGCCATTGTGACTTGCACCATTTAACATTGTGCCCTCTCATCATTATTTTAAATGTCTACTAATGCTGCTGTCCATCGTTGAGGTCTTATATCCACTCTTGTCTTAATGAAGGATTTTATAACTCTGCCATCATTGCTTTTGCTTTCTGAGATTCAATTTAAAAAATAATTAACTGGTCTATACGGTTTTCTAATTCCATCACATAGCGTAAATCATCACCAATCATATCTCCATCTATACATGTATTCTTTGCCAGTGCCAAATTCTGTCCTTTTAATTTCTTAGATGTGGACTTTTAATTGCATTGTCTTGTCAAGACAGATGTTTTTAGCAACCAAATCTGCATCAGTATCAGTTATACATACTTACATGTGTGGGAAGGACAACTATTGACCCATATGAACTATCTGTTTTATATTTTTCTTCACTTCACTAATATAACATATATATTACACTGGTAAGCACTCATTTTATTGCAAATCATAATAGTCTGATTTTGTGGTAACTTTGTGGTGCTGATTCTGAATAGGAGGTTGGTTGTGTTAGATTGGCTCTATTTTTTTAGATAATTGGTACAATATTGAAAAACCTAAAAATGCATAAAATGTAATGTGAGGCAGAAGCTACTTCCAAGTCGCATTGAAATTGTATTTTCAACTAAACATTAAATACATAATGGCATTTTATTTGGTATAATAACAGATAATCCTAGTAAGCTGATTCAGATAATTACAATGTATGCATAGTAAAACGTTGTTTGCATGATTTTTTTTTATGTGCGTTATTAGGACAGTCACATTGGAGGCTTCAGCAATAGTCTGCCATCATGTGTCTGTCCCATGTACCTTAATACTTTCCTTCATCACCTTTATATCTTGATGAAACATCTCCCATTGTTCCCCGCTAAAATCACCAAGATTATCCGTAAATCTGTGTAAGTGCTAATTGAGAAAATGTACCTTTATGCTCACCCAAATGTTTAAAGTTTGTGAGCATGTTTTGCACCAGTTCTTCTTAATTGTCTGTTTACCCAAGAAGTTCTTGACAACTGAGACATAACTCACACAGCAGAAGCTTCAACATCATGCATAAATTTTGCAAAATTAGAATCCTTGCTAAGTTTACGATCAAATGAAATCAAATTTTCCTGTTTTTAGTTTTTCCATACATAGTCCAGGTAATGATCTACAAATGTATTTGAAGCAATTGCCATCTTTGTCCAAGGCCTTAACAAGTTGTTTCATTAGTCCCAGCTTGATATGGAATGGTGGGAAGATTTTTTTCCCTGTCAACCAATTGACTTTATTCTTACTTGAAACACTCGGTGTATACAAATTGTCACTTCAACAACTCTGTATACAACTAGACTTATTTACACTAGTTACATGTATACAAAAATATTACATGGACGAGACACTAGAAAAACACAATAAACATCGCAAACCGCTTAACTGCCATATGTCAACTGACACTGGTTGGGTGACCGATCACTTATATACGAAAGGGGAATATTCTAGAATGATCATGGAGTGAACAGCTAGAATATTCGCATGTTTCACCTTCTAGAATGTTCTGGTAGATTCCCATATGCACGTGTTATGACAAAGTTCCCTATTAATTGAAGGTATCCGTTATCTCAAGAACAAGAGTCCGTTTGCAAAAACTACTTTCATTTTTGAATTCAGCAGCCCTAAATTTGTTCAAATATCCTTAGCTACTAAAAAAAATATTTTTTTTGTTTTGTTGGGCTGTGTTATTTATACATTCCGTATTTATATACATGGTTCTTCTGGAGTGCCTCCACCACAAGTCTCAGGCAGTCCACTTTACTCTAGGTATGTGCAAGGTAAAGGTTTCGGTCCCACTACCACCGCATTTTCAGGTCACCTATGGGCCCTGTCCCCAGGAGGTACAGACACCTCAGGCTCCAAACACCACTGGCCTTCTGGCATCAGACCAAGGAGACACACCCATTGAGGACCTCCCTAACCTACTGTACTAGGTCATATAATGCACTTGAGCTAGGCCAAAAGGATGAATCAAGATTGACATTTTAATCTCAAACTGTATTAGGTAGATACTTGGTAACTGGATGTAGATCTACACGATAACTGACATGTATATCAGAGTCCCCTTATTTGATTCACAAGGGCAGCATTACGGCCCACATCTACCTTACTCGTAGCATAAATTACTGCTTAAGTAAAACAAGGTATTTGAAAGCTGTCTCTTGGCCTACAATGAATGTTCTGTCCATCGACAAGTGTATAGTACAAGTCATTGAATTTTTTAGTATGGATGCAGGCTTTTATAAATGTCTAACTCTACTTATTCATATCAGTGGCCATCCAATGACCTCTGCCTGTTTTTGTAGCATCAATGTATATAATGGATGCCGTATTATGTTCCAAATTTATTGTGTGCCTAGTCTTTGAAGTTTCTTAATTTGTCTGTCATAATAAACATTTATTTATATAGTGATGGCAAATTACATAGCACTTTACAATTGAGTATCTACTTGTCTAAATATTTGCTGATGCCTCTGTCCATCTAATGACATCTGAATGTTGCTGCGTCTTCACTCTCCATGATGTATGCTGTCTAATGTTCCAAATTTAGTGTGTGCGTAGTATTTCAACATTTTCATCTCTTGGACTTGCTTCAGTTGGTGGCATGGCAGATTATTATTATTATTATTAATCTTTATTTATATGGCTCCACAAGGTTTCTGCAGCATGATGCAAATACAGAAAAAAAAACAGTAGACCAAAACAATACTGGGTAAGACAGAGCAAAACAAGTAGAACCAATACTCCAAAAGCTCCAAGCACAGCAAGTACAGTGACGTCGGAGAAGAAGAAATGGAATTGAGACAGAAGGGAAGAGGGCCCTGCTCATAGTAGCTTACATACTAAAGGGAGGGGAAACAGACAGGAGGTGTGAGAGGAGACAGTGGAGGGGATCAGGTGAATGAGGAGACAGGGAGGAGGGAGGTGAGGAGAACAAGGCTAGAGAAGGTTAGGTGGATAGCTAGTAGGTTTTGAGGAAGAGATGGGTTTTCAGAGCCTGTTTAAAAATGCTCAGATTAGGGGACAGAAAGATGGAGTGAGGAAGGTTGTTCCAGTGAAGGGGGGCAGCGCAGGAGAGGTCTTTAATTCTGGCATGGGGTGAGGTGATCAGTGCGGAAGAGAAGCGACAGTCATTGGTCGAATGCAGGGAACAGGTGGGAGTGCGAATGGAGAGGAGATTAGAGATATAAGAGGCAGTGCAATTGGAGAGAGCCAGTGCGGGGCAAGGCAGAGAGGGTAGGCAGAGGAAGTGCAGTGTGAAAGAAAGATGATTCTCACAGACGCATTGAGAATAGAGTGAAGGGGGGCAAGATGGGAGTGAGGGAGTCTGGTTAAGGAGAAGGTTACAATAATCGAGATGGGAAATTATGATAGCGTGGGTAATAGTTGTGGTGGTGTCCTGAGAAAGGAAGGGCCTGATGTTGGCAATATTCCGAAGTTGGAAACGACAGGATTGGGAAGAGATTGAATGTGGGGGGCAAAAGAGTGGGAGGAGTCAAGGGTGACACCCAGGCAGCAGAGTTGGGGGACAGGAGAGATGGTGGTGTTATTATGGTGATGGAGAGATCAAGGTTATTAGAAGATTTAGAAAATGGGAAAAGATTGAGTTCAGTTTTAGCAATGTTGATTTTGAGAAAACGTGAAGACATCCAGGAGGAGATGGCGGGAAGGTCAGAGACACGAGAGAGGAGGGGGGCGGAAAGGTCAGGAGAAGAAATGTAGAGTTGAATGTTATTGGTGTAGAGGTGGTACTGGAGACCAAAGGAAGAGATGATATTGCTCAGGGAGGTAGTGTACAGTGAAAAAAGAAGAGGGTTGAGAACAGAGCCCTGAGGGACCCCAATGGAAAGGGTAGTGGGGGGAGAGGATGAGTCAGGCGTGAAAACGGTGGGAAGGAGCGGTTGGCAAGGTATGAGATGAACCAAGTGAGGACAGTGCCAGAGAGACCAAGAGAAAGAAGGATCTACAGAAGAAGGGAGTGGTCCAGGAGGATTAGCAGGGAGAAGTGACCTCTGGATTTAGCAGAAAGGAGATCATTGGTTACTTTGGCATGGGTAGTTTCAGTGGAGTGGAGGGGGGCGGAAACCTGATTGGAGAGGGTCAAGGAGGGAATTGTCTGAGAGGTGACTGGTGAGGCAGTTGCAGACAATCTTCTCGAGTAGTTTAGAGGCAAACGGAAAAGTGAAATGGGGCGGTAGTTAGTGAGTGAGGTGGTATCATGATTAGGTTTTTTTAGGATGGGAGAGATAAGGGCATGTTTAAAGGAAGAGGGGATGATGCCAGTGGAAAGAGACAGGTTGAAGAGGAGAGCTAAATAGGAGCAAACAGTGATAGAGAGAAGGTGAGAGGGAATGGGATCCAGGTGACAGGTAGACGGGGGAGAGGAAAGAATGAGGGAGTAGACATCATCACCCGAAGTAGGGCAGAAAGGGCGCCAGGGTTGGTTGTTAGAGGAAGGGTGGAGCAAAGAGGATAGCAGGAGAGGGAAGGGAGGTGGAGATGTCAAGTCTAATGGCCTCAATTTTGGAGGAGAAAAAGGAGGCGAAGTTGGTAGCAGAGAGGGAGAGTGGGATAGGAGGGGGGTGAGGAGAGAGGTGAATGTGGCAAAGAGGCGGTGGGGATTAGAGGACTGAAAAAAAATGAGGCACTTAAAGATTGTTTAGCAAGTGAGAGGGCAGAGCAGTATTAAGAGAGAATAAACTTAAAGTGAAGGAAGTCAACCAGAGAACGAGATCTACTTCAGAGGAGTTCAGCAGCGCGAGAGCACTTCTGAAGAAAGAAGGTGAATTTGGAGTGCCAGGGTTGGGGAATTAAGCGGCGACAGTGGACCAAGGCGGCAGGGGCGACAGCATCCAGGGCAGTGGTGAGGTAGTGGTTATAGAGAAAGGTCGCTTGGTCAGGGCAGACTAGGAGAGAAGAGATTCGAGAGAAGAGGAGAAAGAGATAGGGTCCAGATTGCGCCTAGTGAGGGTAGTTTAGGCTGGGAGGGAGCAGGGGAGGAGGACAGGGTGAAGGAGAGGAGAGGGTGGTCAGAGAGTGGGAACGGAGAGTTAGAGAAGTCCGAGAGAGCACATTGATGAGAGAAGACAAGGTTAAGGGAGTAACCAAGACATTGGGTGGGGGAAGAGGTCCATTGAGTGAGGCCAAAGGAGGAAGAAAGGGCGAGAAGTTTGTTGGTGGCAGGGGTTGTCAATAGGGGTGTTAAAATACCTAGTATGATGGAGGTGAGGTCAGTGGAAAAGTAGTGTGGAAGCCAGGCAGCGAAGTTATCAGATGACCTTTTTTCTGCATCCACTGCAATTTTCTACATGAATGTTGAAAATGCCTGGAAAAAATCTTCACAGGCAAACATCCTTTTTCCCCCACTTAATATAGATGTCACTGAATGACTCTTAGCATCTTGACAAGTATTGAAAAATACAAAAAAAGTTTACAATATATTAGTTTTTGGAGGGGTTCAGCTTAATACAGATAACACTGCCCCACACAAGTTACTTTCACTAGAAAACCTAAACATTATTTAAAAAATAAATCTAACTGTTTTTTGGGTTCTGCTGCTAATAGCCATACAACAAAAGCATGCTGTTTTTCTCCACTAAATATACTAGTTAGTTCAGAATGATGTCTAGCTCAGTCTATATACTAGTGCTATATATAGATTCACTAATAACCAGTAACCACTACTCCATCTAAACTCTCTGACAGATTGAAATTAAAACCCTAATGCTATATTCTGTAGTTTAAACACTATTTTCAGAGCACAAAACTGCAGCTAACATCCTCCCTACACGCTGTCTGTTCTGAAATGGCACATGACAAAACGAGGGAGGGCAATATATATATAGAAGGTATCGAGCCAAAACTCTTGTGAGTTCGGCATCTATATTTTCCTGGAAATTATGTTTTGCTATGCTTGGAGATTCAAAATTGGCATGTGAAACCAAGTCATGACTCCGTTTCACTTGGAACCCCAAATCTAGGATCTTTTGGGTTTCTCTGAATACGAACCGCTCATCTCTAGTATATAGTACAATAGAGGCAATGCATGCTCTACTGTTCTGTTCAACCCAAACACTGATGGGCAATAACAATAAATCTGAAGATGAATTTGACCCAGCTCCAAACTCTGGTAATATGGCTTGAAACTATCTTATAAACAAAACTCATAAATTAACTATGATGAATGATGAACTTAGACCTGATTATCTTTGGTCACTTAGTCCTCATCCATTATTTTTAAAACTGTTCCTACAGATTTGCTTGTCATTTACTCTATAAGGCACTTTGACACCATATAAATACACTAAGTCAGCAGGGCAAAAACCTGAAGAAATAAACAGTATGTCTCTGTGTTACTCTCTTACACATTTAAGCAACCAGGAATTATATTGTGACACTAAAAACAAGTATCTTTCACTTAATTTGGCTAATAGTATATATGGTAGATGGATAATTTGCTGAACATAATAGTGTTTTTTAAAACAACTCTTAACTCAGTAGGAAGAACACTCTTTGTTTCTTCATTGGTTTATCACACTGATCCACAGAAACACAGTTAACCTGTTAATTAACTGTGAACTAACATAAGGATTTACCATTTTTTAAATTGGATTAAGTCAAATTAAACTGAGCATTAAATTTAAGTTGATTTTGAAATTGACTGCCAATTAACTTAAACTTAGTGTCAAGCTGTTAGCATAATATACTTTGCTTGCAAAGCTTTAATACGTTTTTAGGCATCAACAATATCCTGGTGTTCTTAATTTTTTTCTTAATATCATGGTGATCTTAATTTTTTGCGCATTTTGGGTCCTAATGGGAAATTTAATTAGTTTTGCAGAGAAAACAAACAATCACAAGAGACACATAGTTCAAAAGTGTAAATGTTACCACTTTAGAACAAAGTTTTTAATTCAATTAAACATTTATGTTTTACCCCAAAATATTGCTTGGTTTAGCCCTATTTATGGCTTGAAATAATCATGACAGTGAGAGGATATTGGAACTGTTTTTATAACTTTTTTGTGTATAATGCGTTTTACTATATTGCGTGGCGTGTTCCTACAAATCATCATCATCATTTATTTATATAGTGCCAACATATTCCGTAGCGCTTTACAATTGGGGACAAACACAGTAAACTAATAAACAAATTGGGTAAAACAGACAGAGAGGTGAGAAGGCCCTGCTCGCAAGCTTACAATGGGAGTTTGATACATGAGGTTAAGTCTACATTTTGCATTTCGGCCCAGCCAGACTGCAAAGGTAAAAGTGACTCATAAGCTAAATGTCCTGTCACACAACAATGTTGATCAGGGGGTACTTGTCTTGTGTGAAATTGTGTAACAGGCTAAAGGCGGTGAGGTTAAGAGAGTGGTTGAGGAATATTATAAGCGTGTCTGAAGAGGTGGGTTTTCAGAGAACGCTTGAAAGTTTGTAGACCAGAGGAGAGTCTTATTGTGCGAGGGAGAGAATTCCATAGAGTGGGTGCAGCCCGAATAAAGTCCTGTAACCGGGAATGGTAGAATTCTTCCTTGCTAAACTGCATCATGCTGGCACAAAAAGCTTCCCAGTAAAGGTATAGGAAGAGACCTGAAGACCACCAGCTCTAAGCTTGTAAAAAATCCAAGTCCTTTTGTTGTAGAGTGACAGTAGTCACACACACCTTATTTGGAGATGGTGCATTTTGTGCAGCACTACAACCAGCTTCTATATTATGATATGTTCACTTTACAGGTAAACCATGTATTACCATACATACTGCTCGGTTGATGAGTCATTTATTTAATATGCTAGATTCCTCTCTATTTGGGGCTCTCACATGCCAGCCTTCTAAAGCTTCCCTGTAAGCTTTAGCAATAGAGCTCTCTGTTGTATATTGATACACGTGTCTGAGTACAAGCTGGTAACATGCACACTTTCATTGACGTATTTGCCATTCCCTATTTTATGCTTTTTTCCCTTACTTCAGCGACAATATTGCCCTGAGCCTAACTTGTCATCCAGTTTAGGATCCAATGCCCCATGCATTAACTATTGACTGACCTTGCATAAATATCTACCGTGTTAGATAGTTGCGCCCAGTACTCTATGATAAACACCAGGCGCTGGTTGGCAAATTTTAACCTTGGGGGTGAGACTCGGCTCAGCAGCCTATTATCAACATTTTAAAGGAACAAAAAATGCAGGCAGCCCAGTGCCCCAGCCCAATGTAGCCCCCTATGAGACAGATGCCCCCCCCCCCCAGCCCAGCCAGCCCCTGGGAAACACCAAGATCTCTTGTGAGCTTCCCTATTGTTTACTGGGATGTTTATTAGACTCTATGATCTGGACTGCTAGTGAAAAAGAAGGTTGCATGTCAGTTACAACCCCGACACTATAATTATAGTTTATTTTCAATATCTTTTCTATAAATATCAAGTGAAACATATTGCCATAAGACATTGTGCAGAGACAAACTATTTTATCTCGGTCGAGAAGAAACAGATACCACAACAATGGGCGCTTAAACAAATTATCAGTGAGAAATTGAAATGACCAAAAAGTCTTATGATACACTTCCCCTGTGCAGGCGGCTGTAAACTGGAATAAATCTGGAAAAGAGGGGGGGGAGAGGACAAGGTGCACAATAGTGTAGTATTTTAGTGATATATAGACCTAAGAGGTCTAACAATAAAGAACCCTTGCACCAGAAAATAAACTAGTGGTTATTTAATGTGAAGATAAATATCAGAATTCACACCAACCACTCTTATGTGAATGTGCGTACCAGAGATATATTCTTTAAGGCTTATCTGTATAGCCAATGTGGACAGGTCACACGCCCTCCATATTCAATAGATGGTGGATGCCTCAAAAATGAAGCAAAATCACAGGTATAATATCAAAAATAGTAAAATTTAATAAATGCATATAAGCCACTCACATATTAGGTAGCCAATGATCAGCTCTGCTAGACCAGCAACTGGTGATCCAAAATAGACAATGCGGGTAATCCCAGATAGATGTCATAACATAGTGAATTTCCAGCAGTCACGAATAATGATGGTAAACAGTCAATAAATTAGTCCAGAATGAACAGATGGTAAAGTCTCTAAAACTGATCCATAAACTAAAAATAATTGTGGGTCAAGATAAATCTATAAGATGACAAATAAAATCCCTGTGGGCTTCCGAAAGAGCATTATCACTATTAAGGAAATATCTGACAGCTTCCAAACCCTTCTTGTGTACTATAGAGGTATATAGTACCTGGACATCAATCGTGACCCAGATATAATTCTTGTGCCATATGAAATCTTGAAATACATTCAGAACATTTGTGGTGTCTTTCACATACGATTTTAGTTTAACCACATGTTTCTGCAAAAACACATCGACATATTCTGAGGTAATTGAGTCTATTCCAGCCACTATCGGACGGCCAGGTGGATTAATGAGGGTCTTATGGATTTTTTGGGAGAAAATAAAAAATTGGCACAACGGGATAACTCAACATCAGATATTGAAACTCATCTTTGGTAATCAAATCTTCATGAAGTGCTGGGGTGAGTATATTTCTCAAAACAGAGATGAAATCCTCTGTAGGATCTTTTGTTAATTTTCTATAAGAAGATGTATCATTCAGAAGACGTTCAGCTCCTATTATGTAGTCCTCCCTGTTTAAAATCACCACTCCCCCTCTTTTATCAGCCTGTTTAATTACCAGGTCATGATTCTTTTGTAGTTCTTTTACTGCCTTAACCTCTTGTGTTTTTAAATTATTAAAACCAGAAACATAAAAGTCCGATCGGCATAGGTCCTCAGTAATTAAAGTCTGGAATGTTTCTATGAAGCCACTTTTCGACTCCAAGGGATAGTATTTAGAGGATAATTTCAACCCTGATTTTGAGGCAAGACCATAATTACTTAAAACCGGCTCTGTGTTCACATTTATCACAGATAAAGCTGCTATTTTGCTTGATTTGAGATTAGAATAAAATATTACCCATAGACTACAATGTAGAATTGCCCTAGTCCCAAATCTGTCAGAAAGATTGTGGAATGGTTGTTATATCTTATAAACAGAGCCATGAGATTGTTCTTGTTTTATTTAGCAAGAAGAACTATACAACATTTTTCTAATAAGTAATATTTCAGTAGTATGTGCACTTAAAAGCATCAGTAAATTGTAATACACACAATGCATAAAATGACACATTTGTTTTCAGAAGCCATTACTTTTAGAGTGATAGGGAGTACAATTAGGGCCATTTAAAAAAAATGGGCAAAAAGGTCAATTATTCTGAGCCAGGACAGGGAGAAAAAAATTGGACTTCCTCAGGGGTCCATAAAACAGGTTTTATTCCAGTCCCCAACTGACCACTTGAGTTGAGTTTCCTTTTTATTTTTATTTGATAAGATAATCCTAAAATCTGGGTAAAAAAAAAAGGTGAAACTTAAAATAAATTGAATACATTGTAGTGTATATAACTGAGCAATAACCAAATGCTGCATCTGAGGCTACCCCAAGTGTAAACTTTACACCCACTTTAAGTGTAATCCATGCAGAAGTCCTAACCATAAACCTTGGTGTAATCCATGCAGAAGTCCTTACTATAAACCTTTGTGTAATCCATGCAGAAGTCCTAACCATAAACCTTGGTGTAATCCATGCAGAAGTCCTAACCATAAACCTTTCTGTAATCCATGCAGAAGTCCTAACCATAAACCTTGGTGTAATCCATGCAGAAGTCCTAACCATAAACCTTGGTGTAATCCATGCAGAAGTCCTAACCATAAACCTTGGTGTAATCCATGCAGAAGTCCTAACCATAAACCTTGGTGTAATCCATGCAGAAGTCCTAACCATAAACCTTGGTGTAATCCATGCAGAAGTCCTAACCATAAACCTTGGTGTAATCCATGCAGAAGTCCTAACCATAAACCTTTCTGTAATCCATGCAGAAGTCCTAACCATAAACCTTGCTCAAGATATAAAACTATCTCTGCTTTTTCCAGCACAATTCTAGAAATGTAAGAAACCCTCACACAGCATAATGTTCACAAATGGTTTTGTCGTGTTACATTTGTAGGTTATGTCTCATGTTCTGCAAATGGAAATTTGGCCAAATAATATGTTCTTTGCTTTGGGCCTAGTAATGTATTAAAGCATCTCTGAGTTCAGTGTAACATGTATCATTGGTTGCCAAGCTGGCAACCTAATTGCCCCTTTCCAAAACAACAAGAATAAATGATGGGGTAAGATGGGCATGGCATACCATGAGACAAGATATTTAAGAACAGGATATAATTGGCCTAAACACCATTTGGCAAAACACTAGAGGTAATTTCTGAAATGCAAATTGGTCACTCTGCAATGCAAATGCAGAATTGGCCTTGCAGTGTACTTTGATTTGCACGTATGCTCCTAGATTTATGCTGGGATGCATATGTTTGTGGATTAAGAGGGTCACAGATTTAGAAGAACGCAGATTGCAGAATCAGAGGAGAGGAGTTGGGCGCAGTGATTGTGTTCTAATAAAGTATGGAATAGACGCACCAGCGCACCTCATTTTGCAGAGCTCTGCAGAAATAAGATTTATTTTTGTCAAGCATGATTATTGTAATGAGCTAAAGAGGTGGGAACAAGTTGCATTTTCAGGGATGTTATATTCCTACATTATATTCCAATACCTTGAATTTCAATCCAGCTTAGAGCTGGCAGAGATGGGGTCTCATCCTATACTTTAAAGGAGACAAAAGGGTCCCCATGCACAGTTCAATTTCAAACCAGGGTACAATCTGTATGGAATTTGCATATTCTTCCCACATATATGTGTTTCCTCCCACAGTCCAAAAACATACTGATAGGGTAATTGGCCTCTGACTGATTTAGCCCTAGTGTGTGGTTGTGTGACTGTGGTAATGGAATTGAGATCATAACTTTGACTGGGACAGGGTCAGATGCAAATAAATAAATATTCTCTTATTGTGCCGTGCTGCATAGTATACTGGTACTAGGTAAATAAAATTATAAAAAATATATATGTTTCAAAATTGGTGAATGGTGCTGTAACCCCATTAAACTGCAAGTAATAAAACATTTAGAATCTGGTAGTTATGGGATACAGAACATTTTTAGTTACTGTGCACTAGTTTTCATAAAGGTCCTGGAATAGTGCTATAGCTCAACATAAATGAAATATGTTCTATAAACACATGAATCACTTCAGGATTTTATTTTACACCCCAGTCTCACAATAGCTACTTTGCAGCATTAAATGTAAAAACGTTGGGATTTTTCTTCAATTCGATTTGCTATATGAACACCACACCACTTCTTGGTTCTCAGATGACAAAATAGCATGCAGTCATCAATACTATGCATTGGCTAGAGATCAGTATGGTTTATACCTTCAGCATCTCAGTCTGTATTGTGTGTCCTCTTTATTACTGCCTAGGATTTGACGGTATGCATGATGAAAATGCATTATGTAAATCCTTTGTGAGTTTGTTAAATATATGTTTTTACACCTATTATACTATTTATAGCCACAAATATATGAAATGTTTATGATGTTTCTTCAGGGGATCAGGCGCAATAATGTAGCAATCCATTTTCAAACCTAAATCCGATTGACACTATTAACATTTTAATGAATTGTAAATGACCTATAATTAAAAGCAGACTTCTAACAATCACAAATTACCAGATAAAAATTAGTGATTACTTAAAATTGTACCAAATGTCTATGCTAAGTTAATTAGCTTCTGCTTAATGCTTGCAACATCAATTTAAATTGTAATCGTTCAGGTTTACTTTAAAAACGCTATGTATAATTAGAAGTCTATTAATGATGGACTGGAAGTGACAATAGTCTACAGATCTATTTATTATTTTATTGAGACATACTGAGTTAGCCAAGCAACGCTTCCCACAATTAAAAGAAATATGTTAACATATTGAAATAACTATATAATTAATGAGTAGTGGGACCTTTATTAGTAAAAACCTAAGGCAAGAGCTTTTCACTGTGTCTGTCACAGCTCCCCCCCCCCCATTGCTTTTGCACTTACACCTGTCAATGCATTGAGTCAGCCTAAAAAAGAATAGGCTGCCACGCCCCCAGCACAACAGCCAATCACCTTTCTTGGGGCTTGTGGGAGAGAAGTAGGGAGGAAAACAGTGAGCAGAGAGCAAGCAGGCAAGCAGAGACAGCAAGCTAAAGAAAGGCTTATTATTGTTGTAATTATTATTATTATTATAATTATTATTATTTATAAAGTGCCACCTTATCACGTGACTGTACATCGAGAGGATCATGATGAAAAGAAATTACATACATGAAACAAAAGGTAAAGATGGCCTTGACCAAAAGAGCTCACAATCTGAGAGATGTAGGGAACAGAATGATATTAATTAAATAAGAATTAAAATAGACATATTTTCAAATATCCATTCTCCAGTATAACTATCTATCTATCTATCTATCTATCTATCTATCTATCTATCTATCTATCTATCTATCTATCTCTAAATCCCTAGGAGAATTGCTATAGAGATAGGACACTTTTTCAAACCTCGCAAAAAAAATTTATGCAAAGTCAGCAATTCTGCATAGTAAAGTATAGGACAGGGGTTATCTAATAAACAGTATATTATCATGAAAAATGAATTCACTGGCTTCAATTGATGTTACCTCAACACAAGAGAGACGAGTGAGATGCAAAAGAAATGAAGATATACAAAAAAGCTTTTATGCGTGGATAGAAGTTTTCCCTTTCATTCAAATGGTCCATGCAATTCATTTTGAGTTCTAAACTCGTAATGAAAAGAGGTAATGAAGACTTTTGGGACCCCTGGAGTGGCAACTTTTATAGAGGCGTCTAAGACCCATGTCCATTATATTAAAATAGTAAATAAAAACACACAGACACAAACTTTATTTGATTGAAACACTTCCCAAACCCTCATTTACCACTTTATTAAATATAAAATAAAAAATTGTTTTTATAGTCGAAATGGGAACTTTTTCTTCTGCCTTGACCATGACCTTATCTGTGTGGAGTTTGTATGTTCTCCCTGTGTTTGCGTGGGTTTCCTCCGGGTGCTCTGGTTTCCTCCCACACTCCAAAAACATACTAGTAGGTTAATTGGCTGCTATCAAAATTGACCCTAGTCTCTCCCTCTCTGTCTCACTGTCTGTCTGTGTCTGTGTAGGAGTGTGTGTCTTTTAGGGAATTTAGACTGTAAGCTCCAATGGGGCAGGGACTGATGTGAATGAGTTATCTGTACAGCGCTGCGGAATTAGTGGCGCTATATAAATAAATAATGATGATGATGATGCCTTGACCTGACTTAGTCCAATTGGCTCTGAGGAGTTCTGAGGAACCTTACAAACCTACCATAACAATAATAATGAGAGGAAGTAACAAATCCCAGACTAAAAGTTATTAGATTACTTACTAGTCCTGTTGATTGCTAAATGATCAAAGCAAGGGACGCCTCTTCCACGCCAAACAATCACAAGTGTTTATCATACTCTCCTTCTGACAGGCCATTGGGGATTGGTTGTCCTGGGGATTCCACGTTAATAGAAACTAATTAAATCTTTAAAGATGTGGGGAAAATGTGAGAAAAGTATTCCACAATGCTGTGGAGTTCCATTCATTTCAATAGCTTATTCATTTCAATGTAATTTACTTGAGGTACACCATACTTGCCGACTTTGTGACTCTGTCCTCCGGGAGATCCTAGAGGACAGGTCATGTGACAGGGGTAGGAGAGGGTGTTGTGACGTCTTTGCGCCACCATAGCCCTGCCCCCACTATAAAATGCAGAAATTCACAGTATTGAATAGTGGGAGGGCGTGGCTTAATGGCACGATTAAGCCCTGCCCCCGATATTCCATGCCGCCAATTTCTGCATTTTTTTAGGATCCGGGAGGTTTGCCTACTCTTCTGGGAGTCCAGGAGATTCCACAAAATTCAGGAGCCTCCCGGAAATTCCGGGAGAGCAGGCAAGTTTGTAGTACATAATCCCTTTAAACTAATGGGCCATTGAAATGAATGTGAAGGCTTCAATATTACAGAGTAAATATAAAAAAAAAAATCAAAAAAAATCCTCATAACCATGTGCTTAATTTAAGGATAAAATTGATATTTATTGAATTATAGAATTTAGTAAACAATTTAATTATGGCAAATTAAAAAGATTTTGATTGACTGAAACTGCTGAACCAAATTGATCTAAACTAGATTCCCCCTAATGCTTGCAAAGCTCATGCAAGTCATTTATATAGATTTACATAGTACATTGACACAGTTATAAGGTCCACAGAGATGCTAGAATAGTAAATCCTTAGAGTGGTATTAATGGGTGACTGGAATTTCACTAATGTGTCACGTTTTATCTGAGAATACTCACAAGGTAACTGTTTTATTCAATGTATATAAGCGGTATAAGCCATCATATCAGGGTAATACAGTACAGAACAAAGACGAATACTGCCAAGACTCCAATAGCTCCGAGCAGAGCAAGTACAGTGGAGTTGGAGGTGAAGAAACAGTAAAGAGACAGGAGGGAAGAGCTTACATACTAAAGTATCATAGTGAGCAGAACCTAGTTATTGTAGGTGAGTGTACTTGATGGCGTATAGTACACAGAAAAAGAGAGAAATTAAAAAAAGTCAATAAATATAGAGCAGGATTTCTCGACAGTGGGTTATACATGCACAGTAGGTTATGTTCTCAGGATATCTGTAATCATGCACAGATAAATTATTCTGGGATGGAGCATCCCAACTGGGAGTGGGGAGATTTAGCATATCGCTTAGGATTAAAGCATTGGGCAGCAATTGAACAGTATTATGCTCCTTAACATTTTGTCCCACAGTGGAAGCACCAGAGCCCCAATACACCCAGGACTAGTGCTGTGCCCCTTCTCTGGGTGCTGTCATGATGAAATGATCACTGAAGGGTAGCCGAGTTCCTCTTTTGGTAATCTTTGTAACCTCCTTGGTGGCAGCAGCTGCCGCCACATCTTTCATTTTCATATCTCTACTTTCCTCTGTGTTTCCTCATTCCAACCATAACACACCACCAGAAACTGCATAAGAATACCAGTCACCAATGGCTGTTTCAGTATATATGGCTGATAATACTTCTGCCTTACAGTAGCCACACACACTTTCCCTCCAGCAGCTACAGTTGTTACTCTCCTACCTTATGCATCAAGTTTTCGCCACACCTCTTAGATTGTAAGCTCATTTGGGCAGGACCATCCATACCTTCTCTTTCTTGGTAATGTATAGCACATCTTTGCATCACCTCAATGTACAGTGCTGCACAATATGTTGACGCTTTATTAATAACAGATAATTACAATAATATTTTGGAATGTGAATGAACCCCCTACACATCATCATAAAGTCATAGTCGCCATATTGTCTGCTCCAACCTTAGTCAGTATCCAATAAATCAGAGTATTGCATTAGTAGCAATTTGGCACATTAGTCTAAATTATGTATATGTAGAGTCATTTATCCCTTATTTTCCGGATCAGATATCTACTTGGATACATTTGTTATGAAGCCATAGTAAGTTTATTCTATTCTTGCGGGACACGGCCCCCTGTGCGGTAGGGCCACATCGGAGTCACAATTGCTATGGTTATATGGCATTTGAAAGTTTGTTCCAAGTTTCAATAAAAACAATACATACAGACCTCAGGGTCAAGATCAGGCATCTTCTTGCTTTACCCTGCCCATCTCTCGGTAGAATATACTAGTATCTCAGTGAAACACTAATATATACCAGATATTACCCATTCCTTGTAGCACATTTAATCTTGTTTTCTACACAGTAGAAAAATGTAGATTTTTTTCCTTCAAGAAATTTGATTTAAAATATGTAAAGAAAGGTTTCTACATGTAACATGTGTGAGATCTAATTTGTTTCTTGGTCATATGCAAATAACTGTAGATTTATCTCGTAATCTCCCTCATCAATACGCTATGCAGAAATCATAAACCTTGGCAAAATTGTTAAGTATGCAGTTTAAAAGCACTAATACAATAGGTAATGAATCTTTGACATTTATTGTACATGGTAATTCTATACTACTACAAATGGCAACTTGCAATGTGACCAAACAAAATTAGACCCATAAATCAGATTAGCCTTTTGCTTTTTTTTCTACTTACAAAAAAAACAGTTCAATAAATCACTCGATGTGACCCACGCATTATTCTTAGTGCAATTGTTATGTCTACATCAGCACAACAGTCTACTGTAAAATGTGATTTGATGTATGCAAAGTGAATCAATGAGGGGGAATAAAAAAATGTGTTGTTACATTAAATGCTGTTGGGCTTCATCCTGCATGTATGTGTTGAGAGGAGCCTGATGCCAGTCGTCAGTTTGTTAAGAATAAAAAACCGTATTAATGCCTGTCCTTCACAAACAATTTCTAGTGTCCCTTTAAAACACACCACTCATTTAATGAATTCTCCAGAAAATATTTATCATAGATGTAGATTATTTTTATATTCAGAGACTGGAGCGTGTTATGCTTATAATATCATGTGACATAAAACAAATAGCATGTCAAACACCAAAATTTAAAGCACAATAACTTCAGCTCCTTCCAAAATATAACAAAACAACTGTGATCGTTTATAGAATGTTTTAGGGGAGATATAAGAAAGCACATTGACACTTTGTATAACAATCTTACAAAAAAAGGAAATATTACGAGGGGGGTATTCAATTGTTAGCGTTAACGCTAACAAACGAGCGCTCAAAAAATCTTACCGTTAATACGGTAATTACTAGCGGAATTTCAGCTTGCCGGCGAGCTGAAATTCCGCGAGTAAACTACCGTATTAACGGTTTTTGCGCGCAATATTACCGTATAAACGGTAATATTTTTTGAGCGCTCGTTTTTCAGCGTTAACGCTGACAATTGAATACCCCCCTAGAGTCTATGGGGGGTATTAAATTGTTGCTCCGGGCGCCGCCGGAACGAGCGCGTTAAAACTATTACCGTTTATACGGTAATTACTCGCTCAATTTCATAGTGAAAGTTTTTTGGGAGTTGACCACTCCCTACAAAGGTGCTGCAGGCTTTATAAGATGGAGGTTCAGGGGAAGGTTTTAAATGGAACACCCTGAATGTAAATTTGTATCACTAGCTTAGGGACTCACCTACAAGAGATGCCTTGACGTCCGGCAGGTGAGCTTAACCCCAATATAGCTATATTGTGCACAAAATTCTCCTTTATGTTTATGCTGACACAGTGATTTTTAAATTCTGTTTGTTTCTGAGCGCCGGACAACATTTTTCTTTTATTTGTACTCGCTCAATTTCAGCTCGCAGCTCCCTGAGCAGCGAGCTGAAATTGAGCGAGTAAATTACCGTATGAACGGTAATTATGCGCAATATTACCGTATAAACGGTAATAGTTTTAACGCGCTCGTTCCGGCGGCTCCCGGAGCAACAATTGAATACGCCCCTATAAATGATTTGCATATATATCATTGCACACATAAAACCATGCAGTTGGTGAATCTGTTTATTACTTTCTTCAATTGTTCAGGGTTTTTGCAAACTTGGTAGGAAACTGATATCCCAAGCTGCAGAGTATTCAAATCTTTTATCTACTGTAAATTAGCGTTTTCTATTCTACTTCCTATTGTATTCTTTTATGTTATAGATGTCAATCTGTGATTATTATCAGTATCGTTAATATATTAAAATCATTTACAGAGACGTAACTCGTATATTCATATTACTTAATTGTTATTTCCATTTGGACTACTGCAGGAAAAAAGATTCCGAATTCTTTTTAAGGGGAAAATAACAGACGTTTGAATTTAATGTACTGTCATTTAAATTGTATTTGTAATTTATAGTTTGTATTTGCCTCTAATTACATTTAATATTGAAAATTACAGTCACTTGCATTATATACATATATATATATATATATATATATATATATATATATATATATATGCGTGCATATATATGTATAAACAGTGGTGGGGGGTGTATATGGTGGTATGTTATACTTTTGTAAAGGGTAAGTATAAGCACTTCTACATGTATCTGGAACAAATGCTGCTGTTTTACAGCTGTACACAATGAGATTTATCCACATGAACATATGCATGCTAATATGCTTTTTCTTCCATGTATGTTTACCTATGTACATTCGGGGCACAAATGAGTCCCATAATCCACATAGCAGTGGAACTTTATTTTGTTTTTATAAATAAAATTCTGTCCAAATCAGGGTGAAATTCCAATATTGAAGGCACCCGGTCTCTTCATGAATAATTACCCAAAAAACATGGGTTTGAAGAATATTTTGAGCATTTTTGTAAATTGGTTTTAGATTATCAATATTGCATGACTTCTCTGGAAATCACCACTGATCTAAATACTAAACAACAAGGAGTAGAAGTTGTCTCTCTAGATAAAAACTATTTTTAAGAAGAAATCAGAGTATAAAGAGATGTGCAGAGCTGTTTTCCTCTCCCTTATCCCTGACCACTATGTAATATTTCCCAATGACTGTATGCCTGTGATATCTCGCTACAGCAGTAAGCTCTTTTGTTCTCTGCTGTGGCTGCCTACATCACATGTCCTTTTGACCACTATGTAATATTGCCCAATGACTGTGATATCTCGCTACAGCAGTAAGCTCTTTCGCTCTCTGCTGTGACTGCCTACATCACATGTCCTTTTGACCACTATGTAATATTGCCCAATGACTGTATGACTGTGATATCTCGCTACAGCAGTAAGCTCTTTTGTTCTCTGCTGTTGCTGTCTACATCACATGTACTTTTGACCACTATGTAATATTGCCCAATGAATGTATGACTGTGATATCTCGCTACAGCAGTAAGCTCTTTTGTTCTCTGCTGTGGCTGCCTACGTCACATGTCCTTTTGACCACTATGTAATATTGCCCAATGACTGTGATATCTCGCTGCAGCAGTAAGCTCTTTTGTTCTCTGCTGTGGCTGCCTACATCACATGTCCTTTTGACCACTATGTAATATTGCCCAATGACTGTCATATCTCGCTGCAGCAGTAAGCTCTTTCGCTCTGCGCTGTGGCTACCTACATCACATGTCCTTTTGCCCACTATGTAATATTGCCCAATGACTGTGATATCTTGCTGCAGCAGTAAGCTCTTTAGCTCTCTGCTGTGACTGCCTACATCACATGTCCTTTTGACGTCCTAGAATTCCCTGTGACCGGCATTCTGAAGTGTCAAATACAACAGTGCTCAGAGGGAAAGTGATGTTCTGGTCCCTAGCAACATTTAGCACTCACTGAAACAGACATATCCATACCTAATTGGCATCATCCATCAAAAAAGTCAGTGCCTTAATACATTTTTTGCATTTACAATAATATACACAAGGCACACTGTGCTGCCATTAGAAATACATTTATTCTTTGTGAATTGATTCACAGCTAGTTCAAACAGAAAAAGGAATTTAAAGGTTGGTTGAAGGGTTAAAATATAGCTTATATTAGATAAAAAGAAACACCTCTCACAGACACACAGCACTGTATAATTTGTATTACATTGATTCTTACTCCTATCTTATTCTGTTGTCAATTGTCAACCAGAATTTTACCTTATAAAATTGTATACTCTATGGCCCAGCAGACTTATATAACAGCAAAATGTCTGTATACACTGGTCATTGCTGCCAATAGTTGGAGAGTTATGGTAAGAGGATTGGAAGGTAGAGAGATAGTGATGGAAGGTGGTGTGAGGCTGCAGATCAGTGCTCAGATCCTGGGAACCTTGTCTTCAGTATGCAGTGTTTCTGTGTAGCAGAGGAGACTTCTCAAGTACCTGGAGTGCAGGGGCACAGGCTGGGCTGGGGAACAGGGGAGTACCTGTCCCCTGGGCTGGTCCCATAGCGCGCTACCTTGGGCCGGGTCAATGGGCCGCTGAGTCAAGTCTTGCCCCCCGGGCTAAAATTTGACAGCCCTCCCCTGATGGTGTGGTATTTAGTATAATTATGGTCTTGTGCACTGTGAGTAGCTTAGATAGCAAGTCATCTGACAGCGAGCAGGGCTTAAGCTGGATACACACCTACTCCATTATCGTGCAGATCACACGATTCATGACTGTGTGGTCAGATATTGCAAGAGTATGTACGCTCCCACAACCATTTCATCTGTTGATTTGGTTTTATAAACTTTCTAAAAATCGATGATGAAGCGATGGCTTTTCAACAGATGTTTATGAGAGATGAAGATCGCAGATCTGAAGGTAAATTATGTAGGCATATACGCATGAATCGACATGCTCACTTTCAATTGTTGGTGAAATCATTAGAGACATTGCATCCGAAGTATGATTGCATAGGTGTGTACCCATCTTTACCTGTGCAGGTGTTCTTTAGGGAAATTATAGGGAAAGCAGTGTGTTCTGGTAGGAGTGTATGTATGTTTAATTATATTTTATATATAACCTACCCTATATTTTAAGACTCTGTGAATAATATGTAATATGTACCTTTACCTTTTCCTGCACAGTTTTGAAATGTGGAGGGCCTGGCAAGTACCATCCTCCATATGTAGCAAACACCACCAATCTACCTTGGCATCTAGCCAATGTCAGAAGTTTCAACTGAAAAGAGCAAATCATTATTTCTGCTTCTCCATTAAGCCTGATATTGTAATGTGCTGGTAGGGGTGGGTATAGATAGAAGACAGTGTATCTCTGGCCCCCATATCAAAATTATGCACAAAAAGGTACATATTATCATTTATTTATATAGCATCACTATTATACAGAGAAT
Source organism: Mixophyes fleayi (assembly GCF_038048845.1). Lineage (NCBI taxonomy): Eukaryota > Metazoa > Chordata > Amphibia > Anura > Limnodynastidae > Mixophyes > Mixophyes fleayi. The sequence continues at coordinate 115,838,543 of NC_134403.1, read as the reverse complement.
ATTATATCATTCACATGAGTCCCTGTGCCATTGGAGCTTACACTCTAAATTCTCTACCACATAACAAATACACTAGGGTACACTTTTATCAAGAGCCAGTTAACCAGTATGTTTTTGGATTGTGGGAGGAAACTGGAGCACCCTGAGGCAACCCATCCAAAAATGGAGAGAACATACAAGCTTTACACAGATATGGTCCTGATTGGTTTCAAGCTAACCCTTGCAATACAAAACATGGCAAGTTCACTCAAATAAAAGAGCAGTTTTGTAGAAACTGAGTAATTACATTTTAAAGAAAGGGAATTAGAGCTAATCTGTAATGTAAAAAAAATGTTTTATTGTATATGTCCGAGAGTGGATCTTGGTTGGCAATGACACATTTTTGTTTACCTTTGTGCACCCTATTGGTATTAAGGGGGGTTTCCACTTTGCATTTTTTCTCAACTCTTTTAATTCAATTGTAAAAAGAAAATATGACATCATTTAGTTAACATTAATAAAAAATAGAAATAATGTAATGAAATCTTAAAACAATAAATTCACCTCAACATAAACATATACTCTATAAATCAAGGTTGTGGTTATCCATCCATTCATTCTCAGCACAAGATTTTGACACAATGTGACATTTCCGTTTCTAATTAAGATTCTTTTAAGACTCATCTCCTCTCAGTCCCAACAAGCATCTAGAAAGGACCCATTCATTGCAAACATTGACTCAAGTTTGTTTGTGAATTGGATCTAGTATCAGTAACACTTCCATTTGTTTTGTGGAATTTCTACATTCTCTTTTCTGGATTAAATAAGGTGTCTTTTCTATCAAAATCTATTCATTCAAGGAGTGTTGACTTCAACATGGCTACAATGGGGTGTGTTTATTTTGGAGTTACTGTTTCAGAATATTGTGCTTTCAGCTGTTACTATTACTAGTAAAGAGTGTTGAAGAAAAGATTATAAAATAACATAGTTAGAACATTTATTTGTATGGATATATATACAATTATGTTTATAAAATGAATTACTTTATTCCAAAATTATTCAATTACTCTTGCAATGTCTAAGGGATACATTGCTTTTAGGTTATCTCCCCTTCTTTTCCTCTCTTAAATGCGTCCTTTGTGCTGTGGGTATTCATGCCCAATGAAATAATTTAATAGGTAGAATATATTAAATAAATGATAACTAGAATCTGATTGGTTGCTTTAGGCAAAACCTCCACTCTTTCAAACTCACAATTTTAGTAAATATACCCCCTGGGGTCTAGTTGCTGAAAGAAATTTATGGTGCTCACTATATTTAAGAATGGAAGTTAATATATATATTTCCAAAAAATCCACTTTTCAAATGATCAATTTAAGTAATGTAGCCTATCACTACAAATAACGTAAGAGAATTTGAATTTTTTAAATCTAACAGATATGTTCAGTGAAGCTGCCCTATTAATCTTGACCAAATTTGTTAACATCTCAAGAGGCTCCTGGAAGAGTATAGGTTATGTACAGGGATTGCTTGCAAATACCTATTCAAAGTATAATTTGATTTTCTGAGAAGTATATTCAAAAGACGGAAGGCTGAAATCTGTTTTGAATAGAAAATCCTTAATGCCCGTTAAGCCCTTCCTCCTCCATCTGTTAATAATCTTATTCTCTAGATCTGATATAAAAATCTTAATAGCCACAGAAAGGTAGGTATAAAAAATTAAACATATTAACTAGCCTTTTGCAGGTCAACTACCAAGTTTTCATAGTATCTGTCAATAAAATGTTTTGGTAGAATTCTGATTGCTGAGTGGTGACTTTCCAGCATATTGTAGATATTCTGGTCTTAGCGGATCAAGATGTTCCCTTTCAAATGCATAATTAGATAAATAACAGGTATTATTTCTTCGAAACAATACCACAGAATGAAACCTTTTTGGATTAGGGAACGCCACTCCTCAATTTTTCCTGCCTGTAATATGAACAAGCTGATCCTTCTATTATTTCTATTCCAAATAAACTTAGTATTCTATTATTTTATACCACTTATCAAAATCTCAGTTTGGGGACGATGACATTTTAATTACTACTACCCCTCCTAAAAAAAGAAATGGTTGAAAATGTCCAGTTATCTAGAGATCTTAGCGTGATATCACTAACAGGAGTAAAACACGCATAACTGATAGAGAGTGGTTGGTACTTCTATACCGAAGTATTTAATATTTTATGTGAGATTCTGAATGGGTGTTAAACTGGTTCAAAGTACATGAAAATAATCAGGATCTGCAATTGGTAATGTTTCTGATGTGGCAAAAATTAATTTTATAACATGAAAATAAGCCATCATTTTCAATTGTGTTTTCAATAGCTGGTATAGATTTCTCAGGCCTTGACACAAGAAACAGCATTTTGGCAACATAAAGGGCTAATTTGCACTCAAGTAGATCAAAGGAAACCAGTGTTACTATTCTTATGTTATTAGCATTGGTGGCAAAAAAACATCCAGAATAGCAATGTGTTAGCAGGTCAGGTGGAGGCCGAATTAATTTTGTGCATGCAATGACTCTTCCTCAGGGGGTGATTCATGCATCTGAAAAAGTTATTTGGAAGTAAATTAGCAGACACTATATTATTAAAGCTTTTTTTTAATATGCTCAGCATCTGTCTCTTGCAACAGGTTCTTTTCAGCTACAACTGTATATAAATAAGTAAGAAAGTAAGAGAGTTTAAAATAAAACCCAGTTACAGTATGTTTAGTGTTAGTACATACAACTGCAAATAAAGTAGTAAAACAATCTTATGGTAACATTCTGTTTTGTCTTAAGCTACACAACCCACAGACTCTATATTATGCCCTTTCCCACACTAATCAAAATTTAGCTTCCTCACCCACCTCCTCCCCACAGCACATTAACTCCTGTTCAAATTTTTATGAGCACCAAGCTTACATTGCAACTTTGCAATTGTGCATACAACATTTAATAAAACCAAATGGAGCTATAGCTCATCTGGATATATATATATATATATATATATATATATATATATATATATATATATATATATACTATTAGATAATTAGGTATATTATGATATATAATTAATAGTGATTATCTCCAGAAATGCTGGTCCTATTTATAAAATGTGAAAATATTACTGTGGTCAGAAAATGAACAAAATAAATGCAAACTTTTGCAAAAATTTAAAGAGATGTTCAAACTTTGATCTAAAGCAACTCATCATGTAGTTTGCAGCATTGCTACCTCCTCAGAAAAATAAACTTTGGAATATATTTATCAAGCGTCTGTTTGCCATCATTTTTTTAAATAGCAATTTTAATAAAAATAAAACCTGATTGGCTTTTCTTTAATAAAATTGCAATTTTACAAAAAATTACGGCAAACCACTTAAAATTGGCGGCTTGATGGAAGCGCCGCTTGATAAATATACCCCTTTGTCTCCTTAACATAATTGTGCAGGGACAATCAGGTAGGTGATTCTAAGTCCTTTTCTCCTCTTGCTGTTAAGTGCCTGCTCCACCTTCATTTCTACACCAACGCGGTTTGAAGGTAGATTTAGAGTCCACTGCATCCTCTGGTGATTGGAAATCCTCAAACCCTGAAGATATGTTCAGATAGGTATGGAAGCTCCAAGCATAGCTTTGGTCTTGGGAAAATAATTTGGAGCATAAAGGTGTATATTACAGTTAAACACTCACCACCCTGTTGAGGTTTTTTGTTTATCCTCCCACATAATATATCCCTCCTTTGTTCATGCGGTCGTGAATGACACCTTTTTTTTTTTTTTTAACTAAAATAAAGGCAACTGGAAATCACTCTGCTTGGATATATATTTTCTTTATATCTTGGTAGGTGCTCTTTCTATCACCATGGGCATAATATATTTATAGAGTAGCCGGCTTTGGTAATTCTGTTGCCAATAATGTATTTTTTTTGGATTATTCTCATTGTACAACAGTAATATTTACTCTGTATATATTTTTTAGACCTTTCTGAATAAGAGTTCTTATACTTGTAAATAAACTTTTACATGCAGGTTGGTTGCAGGAAAAAAATATGGACACTGAAAAAATTGCAGCATAATAAAAAAAATGTAATTGCCCCATAATTGTATTTTTCAGTAAGTATATAATCTATAATCTCTGCTTCAGCTGCTATTATAACAGATAAACTTCAGTCATAACGATTGTGTGTCATTGGAGGGTCTGATTCAATATTATCAATGAAAAACAATATAAACCAATTCTTAATCTATTAAGCTTATTGAGCCACAAGGGTGTAGTGAAAAGAGAAAAGAATGAAACTAAAATGAGTGGAAACCTTTAATATTGACAGGGTGGAATAATTGTATTTATGTCAGCGGTCCTATATAGATATGCTCACTTCATTTCTTAGAAAATGGTAGCAATATGTGTAAATAATTATGTCATGTAGCTATAGTTAGATAATTGGTCATGATGAATAATTACCTAATGTGAAGTGCATTGTATAGGTAAGTAAATAAAACAAACTGAAGGGATTTCACTCTATTAATATGGTTTAGTCATTACAAAAACTATAACTGGTTTTATCTAGGGAAAGTCAGTTATACTTTGTCAGTGTCAAATGAATCAAACATTTATTTGACATGCAATTTTAAATGTAAATAAAAATCAATTGTGTACAGAGAAGTCAAGAAATGACTGAATGAGTGAATTCTCCAGCGTGCTGCCAATATTTGGAAAACACCAACATATGCTTTCTTATTGATTAACAAGAAATTTTAAAAATTATAATTGATTTAATTAACATAGTTAAAGTAGAATGAATATGTATGGACACACAAGGTAATAATTCATACTCTAGTGCAAGCTCAGTGCTGCATTCTCTGTCTTACAATGATAACTCTTAAGACTGATGGGCACATTACATTTAAACATACTAAGCAAACTTCTACAACTTATGTACTCACTGAAATGTAGCATCTATTGTACACTAAAGGTAGCTATGTAAATCAGTATAAATAGATCATTCCATGCAGCATCTGCAATGAGCATCACTGTGATCTTCTACCTGACCAGATTGTCAATTTCATGTCACTCAGGGACTATTCCGACAGTGTCTTCTCTCCATATTCCCCCACAACCATAATTACAGTGAGGATCTTCAGGCCTGGAGGTTTTTTCTCAAACAATGTGCAATCCAGTTTGAGCTTCAGCCTGAGAAATCTGTCGCCGATAATGCTAAGGTGACATATGTCATTCCCCTTCTCTATGGCAAAGCTTTTGCCTGGTCCTCACTCTTGTACAAAGGTTTTGCCTGTGTAGCCTTGCATGGATGAGACTTGTTGGGTAACCTCTGCTTCTCAAGACTGTTATACCTACAACAGAGTACCATGGCTATTGGTCAGTCTGACATTCAGTTTTGCATTCATGTTTTGGCAACGTTTCTTAGACAAAATCAATGACAAGCTGGACTGTGAACATATTGTAGTAAGCCTTGATGACTTTGTTACCTAGTATCATAAAACTGGAGGTGAAATTATTTTACCCCTTTGAAGAAGATCGCTTTATGAGACAATGCAGATCTCTTGGCTTGTGCATGTATGTGGCACCAAGGCTACTGCCCCCAGTATTCAGGAAATGTAAAATTCTGACAAGGAGGTGTTGACATCTTTCAAATTAGTTCAGTTTGTTCTAAGTGATTCTTCCAGTTTTGATTTCACATTTTGAAATGTCCTTCTTAGATTTGGAGATTGTGGTAACTGTATCAAACATGCTCTGGTTCAATAGTATTATCAGATTCTACTAATCATATCAAGAAGCCTCTTTAAATCACAGCCGTTGGTGTGTTCCTCCAGGAAGAATCATTTCTGGATGTTCTCTCTGGTTCAAGACTGTCTGTTCTCCCTAACTTACAATTTTGTGTCCAGCATAAAGAACACATCTCTTTTTATATCATCAAAATATTTTGAATCTGTTTTTTTTAAGTCTACCCTGGCTGCAACTTCGCCTCTCATTAATCGACTGGAAGTCTCGTCAAGTCCTGCCTTGGGGTTCTTCATGTTTTAAACAGATTTTGAAAAAAATAAAACCATTCATTTGGCAGTCTCAGATATCCAACACTCTCTCCTTTCAGAATATTCAGGATTCATCAAGGTCTTTTTATATGTAAGACTGAAACGTTGCTACTGTTACCTCAACTGCTAACTATTTGATTGTGCCATTCATTTAGTTTGTGGTACCACTCCTTTGAGAGGTTGTGTTTATCCGTTTTCAGTTCTAGAAACCAAAGCCATGTCAGATAACATGAAGGAGATTTTAGAAAGATGATTGATGTGTAAATCTACTTCAGTCCCATTCCTGAGATACATCATATCGTCCAATGGACCCTGAAAATGAACAGCAATATAAAATTGGTAGCAACCTATAGGGTTAAGTCACTGAAAGAACCGTATATAGGTTATCTCTATCTGAGAATGCATTTCCATGTAGTAGGAAAGTCATTCTATAAATCACTTATGCTAGAAGTCAATTAAATGTTTTAAACTGAGTGAAACCCCATATGATGTCTTGTAAAACGGAATGCAATATATAATGACTACATGGTAGATTTAGTTAGATTATTTACATTCGATTTTAAGGCTTTATCCTGAAAAGCAAAGTATCAGCTCCAGTGTATAAAGACAATATTGGGGCTTATCTAATAATGATTCTAATAACAATGGTGTGCTTTAACCCATAGCATCCAGTCAGATCTCAGCTTTTGTTAGTTCGACTACATTGTACTGATGAAAGTTGATATCTGATTATTTGCTATTGTTTACAACACGGTTGCTTTTTGAACTTTTAATTAAATATGTTGTTTTAATTAAAACAAATTTGATCACTTAAAATACAAACTAAACTTCAGAAAAATATAGTTACACTTAATAGATCTGAGAACTCATAAAATTGCTATAGCTGTAAATGTATTTGTTTAAAACTCTTTTGACATTAAACAATATGGCCACTGTGTGGGTTTGTTCCAGAGTCTAATAGAAATGAGTTGCCTCTGCTTGTTGGTTTGGATGATGAGAGGCCGGGTGATGGTTTGTTTTGTTATTATGTACTTTATATTCTTGCAGTCATCTTCTGACACACTTCTTCTAGGGCTTCCACGTATTCTGGCTGTTTCATGACAGTTACCCTTTCTCCATCATAAATATTTAACCAATAATGTAAATTTTTCCATTCAAACTCACGATGCACTCAAATTAAAATGATACATGGAAATAGGTTCTTATCACTGCTTCACCTTATTTGCGACTGAAAATAAAGTATTTTATGAGAAAATTGCAGGTTATATGCATGTCCGAGTTTTTTATGGGAGCCCTAATTTGGTTGCTGCAGACCTGAGTCATCCTAAAACGTAACCTGCACGCATCTTGCGTTTACCAAAGGAGCACGGTTCCAGCCGTATTGAAATCCAAGTGCATCTCAATATGGTTCCATTTGAATCTGGGTATAAGTGCGCTCTGGATAAATGTTACTTGCCATATAAGGCAGACAGAACAGAGTGCAGGATACACACATGCATATGTGCAATATAAAGTCCTATCAGAACGCATACACAAAACTTTTTTTATAAAATAAATTGCCAACTCTCAATACTATAATCATTAATAAAAATATTTGGAGAAAAAATATTAAACTTTTTTCATTTCTTTTAAATAAAGGATGCTCCTAATACTAATAATAATAGTCTATCTTCCTTGCATTCCAATGTTCTCTGCTAGCAGGCAGCACGCAGATGTGTAGTCGGCAGTAGCAAGTGTCATTTCTGTTCATTGATGTAAGTCCCATTCTGGCCCATGAGCAGAGCTATTTCACGCAAGATACTACACAAATATGAATCAGGCCCTATGTGTTTTTAGAACTACTTTTTTCTAATGTAAACATACAACATTGGGGTAATACGTAGAAATATGAGAGCTCCTGGCACCATTTTCACCATACAGTCGTTGGGCTTTTTGTCATCTGAAAGAGATACAACATAAAATCTATGTCATTAGATACTTTGAAGAGTTAAACAACCACAAATTGTATAAACATTGTTTTCATGTTACAGCACCATCTCAATGTAAAACATTGTTTTCTGAAAAACCTTTGTATTTAGCGGTGGATAACTGGGCAGCTGTAGTACTGTGACAAAACTAATGATCAGAGGAGTAAGCAGGACCGGATTATAAAATGCCTAGAGCTGCATGCCATGACTGATTTATTAAAAAGGAAAGGGAAGGACAAAAACATTAATTAAAAATACACATCCATTTAACCACTATGAATACCGAAATCAAGATACATGGTGGAAGGAGTGCTATAAAATAACATTCAGATATTTCACGGAAGCCTCTACGACAGCTGCTGCCTTCTCCTTGAGCTTTTACTTCTTCAAATGCACAGTTTAGAGCATACTTCAATATTTATGCTTCATGCTTTTCAGTTAAATAGTAATATTGCAACGTTGATGAATGACTAAGGCAATTTTATAAATTAAAATAACAAAAGTGATTTAAAATATCTAAATTTATGTAAAAGCTAGCTATAAGAGATTAATAGCTCTTGACTAACCAACGACCCTTTGGCAATCTACCACACATAGGGATGTCGCTATTGAAATCTTGCATTGCTTTTGTGTACAATTTCAATATAAAGTACTTGGCCCCCAAATCAGTAGAATCTGTATCATCAGGATGGAGGGAAATATAAGAGGAGTTCAGTAATTATAATATTTCAAATAAGTTAATCTATACCATGGGAGCATCATAGCAACATATGCATAATGTACTAACAATGTTAACACAGACATCACCCAGGGACATTATTAAGCACTGTTGTAGATGTGCTCTAGGCCATAGTAACCAATCAGATTCCATTGTTAAGGATGACATCACCATTTTTGCAAAGATTTCCACAAATGTTCAAAATAAGGTTTGCATTAAATTGGAAAGATTTATGTATACAGGTATAGGAATTATCATGAGTGAAATATAGAAGGGAGGCTTTTACTTGATAGGCTCCACTGACATTTGATAATTCCCTTTGCCTTTTTGTAGAGCTCAGTACTTTTTTCCCGGTCTCCAGAACATCCACATTTGTGAATACTCTGAGGATTCCGGGATGTCTTATGTTGTTTGTGCAGGGCCTGATTAAGGGTTCAGGCCTCCAAGACTTGTAGCACCAACTCACCTTCCTCACCAGGATAATACGCGGTAGGTAGAAACCAACTCACTGTTTAATTAAAATCTAGCTTCCTGCACCCCTTGCCAATATTAATGTTCCTGTATATACTAAACTCAGCTCCAGTGGGCTTTATAAAAGGATTACAGCAGTCATTGTCACTCATTTCATTTTCATTAAAATCAGAACTATATATCAGAACAGAGGCAGGAACGAGCGCTACTGAGGGTGAAGATGTTAAGGGGGTTGTTATGCTTGCGCCTTGTATTCCCAGAAAGCCTTGTGCCCTCTCCTGCAACCTAGTCAGCCTACTGGATAATCAGGCGCTGTGTATACAGCCATCTCTATTATATTATATTGTCAGAATAGGGACAGTGAAAACAGCACTGTGGTCCCAGGATGTGGACCAAACACTACAGGAGGCAACAGGAGGATCACCAAAAGTCTACAATTCTTACTAAATATCAGGTCCCCACTGCAACTGGCACAAATCGCTGTTTTCAAAGCTGAATATTATTTAATTTCCTTTTTTTGTTTTCCCCATGCTGACAATATCCAAAGATCATGACTGCAAGGATATTTATTATTATTTTACAAAGAACTTTTATGTTTTTTTTAAATTTATGATTTTATTGTCATAATTTACATGGTAAAGTTCACAAAAAGGTTTATTGTAACAGATTATTCTCACCATGTAAGTATGAGTGTTAGGGATTTCTTATTTTGTATGTGCAAATAATACTTTTTTATTATTGTCAATTATATTCGTTTAAAAAAGGCAGGTGAGTCAGACAGCTTAATTCCCCAATTTTCTGGGTACACGAGTAAACATAAATTACCTCATGGGCCTATGGGCTTATTTCTGCTGACAATTTATATTTTGGCCTACACTAATGGGCCATTATTTGCCCATTTCAGACCACTTTACCCTTTAAAGTTCACATGTTAAAATAGGTTAAATAACAAATAGTTTAACATTTTATCTTAAATTGTGCTATTTAAAAGCTTCTATACTATACTTATTTTATATGACTCACTAACAGATTAGTATTCATAAAATAACCTACAGGCATAAAATACAGGCATATGCTCACCTTTCCTACAGTTTCTCCTGATGAGCTCTTTCCCTCACTATTTTGCAGATCAACCTTTATGTTATAAGCATTAATGTGCTCATCTCCTATTACCTGTGAGAAGACGGAAATTATACTTCCTGAGTCATTAAGGAGAGCAAAGCATTAAAAAGGAGTCACTTTGCACCTGGGTAAAACCATTTAAATTGGAGGGGGAGGGAAATTTAAAATGTGGGGACAGATTTATAGTTGGGGAAGGACATGTCCTAGATCAACTTTAAATTTCAGTGTAAAAATAAAGCTATTAATTATGTGTGTGCTACGTGAAAAACAGTCAGTAGTTAACTGATGTGCAAAATAATAAACTAATTTGCACCCCTTGTACTATAGCATGTTTTTTCTTTTTTATTTAATCCTTTTTTTGCCTTACTTTTCTTAATGACTCAGGCCTTGTATATCTAGTATACATCGTCATCCATAACCATGCCATACTCTACATATTAATTTTCTTGGGCTATGAACTGATGCAATATAAATTAAGCCTATGGACCCATAATGCAATGTGTGTTTTCTATTCTTTCATAGCCTGCAATGGAGGGGTAATTCAAAACTCATTTGAATGTTCGTTTCTCACATTTCATCAACTTTTAGGGTATTTTCCTCAATTAGCTGAACAGTGATTCTTCTTGCTAGCTAAGCACTTCTGGACAAACAGGGGATGGCAGAGTCCTACAATTAGATCAAAAGATCAATCGTAATGTACCATTTTCTCCTCACCCTGCTGCTGTAATAAAGTGGCTACAGTTCTCCTGGGGACAACTCAAAATCCTAGTACTGATATTTCTAAATTAGCTGACTCTGTGACCTTGCTGGTAATTGCATTAGTTTATCAATGTTCAACACAATTTATTACTCTCCAATATGTACTAAATTGTTTATCTTCCTGCTCTAACAATATTAACACACTGAAACGCAACTCGATCTGTCCTGTTGTAAGGAGCTAAGAACCAGGGCCAGCAAAAAGGACAAATAATTGTCACAGTATATTTTAGTGTATTGCGCTTATTAATAGGGTGTAGTATTTTTTACTATTTTTCCTTTAAAATGCATTAGGATCAATTTCCTTTTTATTTATTCTCAATGTAGCAATAACAGTAATAAGTAGTATGGGAAATGTTCTACAAATGTATGCAATGTTATCAATTTATTGTTATCAATATCAATGATATTTAGCACTTTTGTATAGAGTGTTTTCTACCAATAGAGTTTTATTATTACATATGTTTCTTAATTGGCCTTGGAATTTTGGATACAACAAGAACAGACTTTACAGAGGTAGAACACATCATCGCTTTTTTTCACTGCTTGACGTCTTGTTCACTTCACTAAATAGATAAAGGAAAGTATGTAAAAGGGAATTGCACATAAATGTTATCTAGCTTGATAAGAAAAATTAAAAGTTATTGTTAATAACTTTAACGTTGTCTTTTAGTGTAAAATAAGCATATATTAAAGTTGTTTCTTACCTAACTAGTAGTATTATGGAGAGTTCAGGGGCAAAATGTAACATGCAGTGATTTTGTGAAATCAACGTTTTTTTTCCGCAAATTTTTTAAGGCGATTTGCCAACCTCGGATATTTAAAAGTGCTAACTGATAGAATATCGCCAGTAAACTGATGTTATCAAAATTGCCACATTACAAATTGCCATTCCCTTGTTTTGCCATTCTAAGAATACAAGTCATCATATGTACGAAGCTGCGATGAAGTAGTGCAAAATGCCCGAATAAAACGCTGCTTTTGATTGGCGAGATTATCAAAAAGATCAGCCATTGGTCTATGCAGGCTTAAGATGCCTATAAAATGGGCCACAAAACTTTGTTATTCTCAGAGCGTATGAATTTGGAGTTAATGGGCAATTTTTTGGAGATTTTGTTGGCTGAAAATGAATTGTTTGATATTGAACTGCGGAGAGGGAGAGAGGAACATCAACAGCACCAACACCAGGGTCCGCTCAGGTGGTGCAGACCACGTTATTATAGAGGACACTTAACCCTGGACTCTCTCTCAGAGTAGGAGGTTGTTTGAATGTTTAGACTTAACAGAGCAAACCTCCTGCAGCTGTATCTCGGTCCGATGCATTAACTGGGATGCAAAAATTAATTTGTGCTCTACATTATTTTTTTCCACAGACATCTTCCAATCTGTTTGCTCACATGTTGTAGGGCTCACACAGGCAACATTCTCCAGACAGTTATCTGTAGTGTTACGTGCTCTTACCAAACTGTTGCCTACATATATCTGCTTCCCCTGCCAGGATTATGTGAGACCCTCAGGATTACCTAATGACTTGGTGGCCATTGCTTGCACACACAGTGAGCTGAGACCAACTTGTCATAAGGCAGAAGTGTGTACCAACAGACATCATTCATACCCTATAAACGTCCAGGTGGTCCGTGATGCAAACATGAGAATCATTAGTGTTGTTGCAGACTATCCTGGATCTTGCCATGATGCCTATATTCTGTGTGAGTCAGCCCTCTATGCTAAATTTCAGAGCGGTGAAATGCCATCAGGATGGCTACTGGGTATGTGAACTAATATTCATGCACTTTTGCCTTTTTTAAGAAAAAAAAATATTTATATGTCATTCTAGGTGACTCAGGAAATGGGTGTCAATCCTGGATAATGACACATCTGTTGAATCCACAGACTCGTGCACAACACAGATATAATGAGGTGCACACATCCACTAGAAGTGTGATAGAACGTACCTTTGGCCTATCGAAGACCAGATGCAGGTGCCTTGATAAATCTGGCGTTGTGCTTCTCTGTGCCCCAAGTCATAGAAAGGCTAATACAGAATTATTTTTCAGGTGAGAATGGTTTACCATTAGCAAAAATAATTTATTCATTCAACTATATTCACTGCTTTAGATCTGTTGTTGTAGAATCCTCATCATAAGCACACAACCATGTGACTTCAACCTCTGCCACCAATTAAAGGTGTGGCAGAGTGTGTATTTTTAAAAAAAATATAACCTAATTGCCTAATGAGAATACACAGATGTTTATAATATTTATACCATAATTTGTACAATAATTACACTAATAATCATCTGAACATTAAGCACAACTGCTAATACCTATTTTAATAAAATTGACTGTATAAATATTAACTGTAACAAGAACTATAAGAATAGAAATGTCTAGAAACGTTTGAATGTGCAAGTTAGCACTTTTATTATATACTGAAATGTATATTGCAAAAAAAAGCACAAATGTTTACAACAACAGCATTAACTGATAGCAATTATTTATTTATTTTAGCTATGGCCTCTGTATCTTTGATGGTGTCTTCCTCCCCTGATGTGCACACTAGATCATTGTGGAGTAGGTGGTATTGATGTTGTTGGCGTTGTATTCTAACTGCTCTCACCTGAGTATGGTAAGTGGGCCATGGGTAGTTGTTGCATTTGGGCACTGGCCAAAACAAGATTGCGAAAGAGTTCTTTTACTGCCCCAGTAAGACTAATAATTACAGTATTCATGTGCACAAGGCTGGTATCTATCTATCTATCTGTTCAAAGTAGTACAGATACGCAGTTGGCTCTGATGTATGTAATGCAAATATTTCATTTCCTTAGTGTGCTGTCTTTGGATTCCCCTCATTGAATCCTGATGGAATGTAAGCAAATCATTTTGTACTTCCCTAAAGTGCTCAATAGAAGTTGTCAAATTTGGGACATATGCTGGTTCCACTGGTTTGGGTTGTGTAGTTTCAGGAAGGATCTGTGGTGCAGGTTCACCAGACTCAGCTGCTTCTGAGAAATTATCTACACAGTCCAGAACTATTACTGTATCATCCGCATGTCGGGTGTTGTTTCTGCAGAAACCATCTTGGACTTTTGAGACACATACAGTGGTGATATTCCTTTCTTAAATATAAATATAAATATATATATATATATATTTTTTTTTTTTTATTTCAAATTCATTTACAGGTTTATGTCATTTTGTTTTTTATCCTAAGGGGATTCACCTTCTAATGACTCCTCATTGTCATGCTGAGCGGCTGGTGGTGTTGGCTGTGTTTGAGATGAACCTGTGTATATAAAACTGGGAGATGATTGATATTATTATATTTCATTTAAATGTTATTTTGCTGCTGCAAAATAAAAACAGTCCATTATCCCATTAATTTATATATGTCAGCCTTCTGAATTCAATGTGCAAAAATGTATGACATTTACATGATGATTGATTATTGAGTTTGCATAAAGGGTTTTATACATTAAATGTAGACATTACTCACCAGCCTTAGGTTGGGACAGAGGCTTGTCCATGTTCCGGACATTTATCCCTTCTATCATCTCTCGTGGTATCAGCTGCTTGAATTCTTCCTCATAGGAGTTATAGTACATGATCAGGGCAGGGTCACTTCAAGACCTTGCTGCTGCTCTTCTCTCATCTGACATTTTACCCTCCTCTTTATATCTGGTATGCGCTTACATATTGTTTGGATGGATTGTTTAACAGAGCCAGCTGCAATCACAGCAATACATACAGAAGACCAAAGCTGTTTTTTTCTAGAAAACAGTTTTTTTGCAGCTTGACTGCCCAAAAGCCTGTCATATACTGGCAGGGCCGTCGTCAGGGGGTTTACGGGGGATATGGCTGTAAATTGGGGGGTCTGGACTGACCAGTCCCCTTGAAGTCAACTTTTTTTAAATTACTATTTTAAAGGTGCCCTGCAAAGTGGTGGCTCCCAGTCACTGTTGAACTAGGAGCGCACCGCACTGCAGACAACCTGAGCTGTGATTGAATTATTCTCTATCAATGTGTGATTAAAGCAGGAAGTCCCCGGTACTCCGCTTCACAGACAGCCAATCGCAAGTGGTTTCTCAAACTGGCTGCTTGTGATTGGCTGTTGGCGAGAGGGTCCCAAGGACTTCCTGCTTTGATCACACATTGATAGAGAATAATTCAATCACTACTGTTGTTGGAAAAACAATTGACAATGCTTTGGAGCTTCATTCACTGCAACGGGCACATTCTTTTCAATGAGGTTTATATATGTAGCACACAGTCCCATTGAAATGAATAGACCAATTCAAAAAAATGGGTAAAAACTACCAAACCACTGGTGTAACTACTCTTGTTAACTACTTGTAAGAATTTACATAATGTGCTTTGATAGAGATGAATGGACTTTTTCAAGTATAGTGACATGCTTTAAATGCACTGAAGTGAAACCTACAGGGTCCATAAAATTCAGTATGGACACATAAAAAAATAAAGGGATTTATTTTAAAATGCTGTTGCCTGCTTTGCATTTACATTAAAAATGCAAAATATTCACTGTGTTTTAATGCCAGTAGGTAACAGGCCTATTATCACCAGACAGAATTATCTATTTTTCGTTGTCCTGCTATATGTCAGAGAGCTGCTCTCTGAATTCAACTTTATTTCATGCACAGAACAATACAATGCTTTGTTGTAGAACAGGATAACAAAGATAAATAACTCTGTCAGCTCATACAAAGATATGGCTTAAAAGCACATAATATACAGCTAGGAAGAGAAAAGTAAAAAATTGCTTGACAATATGTACTAGTCAGTAAAAAAAAGGTAATTTTCTGGTGGGATGATCCCATCTTCATGAAAGTTCAGTCTAACAATTCACTAGGAAACAGTATCATGAGAATACTTGGTAATGAAGTTAAGTCACTGGTTCCCAGTGAATTGATAAGCTGCAATCTTATGGACAAAATGGCTACTGCTACCCAATGTTGGTGGCAGATGTCTTTCTAGAGGTGTTATTTATTATTATTATTATTATTATTATTATTATTATTATTATGTAGACAGGTATCTATTATTGTCAGAATTGTTTCTATCCTGCTTATGGTCAGCGATATCACATGTAGCGTATTCTGCAGCTGAATCTCATAATGTGGTGGCCAGAAATTGTCAGAATCCCCATAACAGATGAAGACATAATTATTGATAAGGTCAAAGGTGGTATGACTATTTAATACAGACTTAATATGCCTTTTCTGAAGACCCTGTTTACACAAAGGTTTGGACATACAATAAAACTGACAGACAAATCCTTTATAGGAGGTCAAGACCTTAGTGTCCTCCCTGAGGAATCTTTATGTGGTGACAGAAACTATGCCGGATGGGGAGCTATTCATGAGCCTGTGAAATAAACTTTACCAGGCAATACCAATGAAATATTAGTACAATTAGGTCTTTATCAGAAATGGTGTCAGGTTCGTCAATTTAATAGATAATAGTTTTTTTTTATGTATTGTGGAGATTGAATAACTGCTTAAAAATGTCTTAATATGTTTTACAACTGAAAGCAATGTCACCTTTATTTTATGTTCTGGGACATATTTATATGAATGAAAGATCTCTCAGATTTTGTACCATGAAGCACATGCTGATATGTTTCTCCAATTTAAAGTTTCATTAAAAGAATAAGTATAAATGAAAGCTTTCTGGAAGAGAGCTGATGGCAGCTTTTCATGAGAGCCGTTGTAAGATAGAATAATCTATCAGTCAGTTCCAAAGCAACTTGTGGAAATATTAGATGTAAAGTAAGACTATGGCATATTGTACCTGTTACTTAGTCTTGCACACCTGGGATGCAAACTAGGGCCCATTGCCAGGGCCACCATCAGGGTACAGTGATAAAGGTGTAAGGGGCCTGGATCTACCAGGGGCACAGAGTCACACATGATTCGGGTCATCCCAACGTGGCGGACTTATGTGCGGTCTGTCACTGCATACTGCTTAGAACGCACAATGAAAGTCTACAAAGCCCAGCATTCATTGCTGCAGATTTGGCCTGAAGAGGACTGCAGGAGTTCATTTGTTCAGCCCCAGAAAGGAAGAGAAGAGGCAGAGCATACAGCTTCTGCAAAGGAAGAGGCTTAAAAATCCATGCAAGCCAGATAAGTACCATCAGTCTACAAAATAAGGCTTATAGCACAAATCCACTGGCTGCAAGTTAGCAGAGAGTATTGATCGTCTGTTCACTTAAATTGGACTGAAATTTATTAGCCATCCTTACAATAAGGACAAATAACAATTAGATGAGGCAATACACATAAGTAGCACAGGTGAGTGTGAGTAATGCTGTGGGGACAAAAAAAAACATGACAAGACGTACGAGGGAGTCAGACAGTAGACAGACGTGGGACAATAGGTAGAGAGGACCCTGCCTGCGAGAGCTTACATTCTATATATATATATATATATATATATATATATAGACAGTATATACACCCATATTGTTGTAATAAATATATAGTGCCCCCATGCTGAGTTCATTTGCAAAGTATGCTTTTTTTTTAAGATCCCATTGCATTATATCGGACCAAGACAGGATGAAGATGCCAGGTAGCTATTAATTATGGGTGCTCTTTTATCATTTATTTTTTAGTCCTGGACAATTTTTAAAACAACTTTTAATGCCACTTACTTAGAGGGAGAGAAAGAGAGAGAGAGAGAGAGAGAGAGAGAGAGAGAGAGAGAGAGAGAGAGAGCGATAGAGAGAGAGCTGCATATGTGCAAAATGACAAACATAACAGAGGAACCAATAATTTGATGCAATTAATAATCTAGTTGCACCTTTGTATGATAGCTGATGAATATTTCAAACTCAGTGGTTCTTGGCCAATAGATAACTGATGAAAACATCACCGGGGATTCATTTCCAAGTGATGTGAAACTGCAGACACGCATCAGTGAAATGAACAGAACGGTGTATGGTCGGTCAGTAAACTAAAACACAGAGACCACAGCTGGAATTAGTAAGGTTAGAGGTGAATCAGATGTGTAATGATGTGTGTATTTCTGGCTTAATTGAAACAATCTTTTCTGAAGGGTGTTAGTGTTGGACCTTGTGATCTAATACTGTATGTGTCCTGTAAGCTGTAAAAAATGTGATACAAGAGGTGATTCCATGTTGTTTAATGCATTATAGAATTATTACACAATTAGTGCTGGGACAAATATATTGAATTGAATATTTTAGTGAGAGTCATTCACCATAGTGAGGTTGACTTGATGTGTGATGATGCCAAATGCTGTTTGATAACAGTAGCAGAAGGTTTGTTGTTGCTATTTATTTTCTAAAAACTGCATTTACTGCAGAGGTGGTTATTGGATGATTTTTGCTGCTGAGCCCTGAAACTAACTTTAGTCTTTAGTCTTCACAAGGCATTACAAATGCTCCACTTAAGCTTCAACTTCAAATAGTGTAAATCTTCTATCTATTACCAATATCTATCTATAATGTAATGCAATGGGTATTCATCCTATAATAATGAAAACTCAGGGACCTGAGACATTAAAAATATTTCATGGAAAAAAAGCAAATTGGCTCTCGTGACATGAGCAAGAATTGTAAAGGATATTTATTTCATGATGGGAGCAGCATTTCAAGACCACTGTGGGCTTGAAGAAGTTTCCTTTGCATCAGTGGAGGTCTTCTCTGATTCTGGCTGTGATCCTACCACTAGGTGACGTCATAGTGCATCGTCTTGTCTTGTAGAAAGTCAGGATAAAAAGCATCATCTTTAGTTTTATGGAGACTCTTGTATGGTAGGCATGGGTCACTATGCAAATCAGATTCACTAAATGAAATAAAAAAACAACAAAAGTCAGCAGATTAATATGCAGTTTGCTTATTACCATGTGAATTTATAACCCTTAAATGAGATCCCATTCTGTTTTAATTGTAAGTTAAATGATGCCACAATATTAAATTTTTAAACATGTTTTCTTAAACAGTGGACTAACAGATCATTGGGATATGTGATACTGGGCAGTTGGTTGCTGGTTAGTTTGGCACAAATTTGATATATACCTTCTATGATCATTCCAATTAATAAAATAGGATTTGTGTCCAACTAGAAATATCCTTAAGCGGTCTGCTATTGAGGGCTTGAGGATCAGACTTGTGAAACATTTGAGCATCGCAAGTGCATGTTTAGTAGGTGTAATGGAGTAATAAGTGTCTGAGAACAAGAATAACTGAAATTTCACCATGATAAGTTTATGTTCTTGTAGGTATTGTCTTAAGTACATGTATGTTCAGTCACCCATAGAGAGTTGTAGTACACCTTCCTGGGAATAAACACAATATAAGTTTAAAAAAAACTAGCCAATCACAGCGAGGGGCAAACCTCTTGACTGTAACTAGTCATGTGAAAGTAACTTTTGGAAAATTTGACCAACTTTGCATTTTTTCCTATTTTTGCTTTTTTTCCTCTATATAATACGCATAAACACTATATTTATTACAATATTCTACCAAAAGAATACTATGTGTTGAAGAAAATGCAACTTAAGCAGTTAATAATATATATTTAAAAAAAAATACTTAGTATAAAAAACAACTCATAGATATGAACGGGTTAAGGAGACATTTTATAGCAGACCATTTTAAGACACATTGATATCTAGCTGTCTTGCAAAACACAGCAAAAGATTACAAACCAATAACTGGAATATACATAGAACATTACCCAGCAAAATAGTTATTAAACTTTGAGCTGGGTTCTCCCAGATGCTCTTCTTGCTGAGTTATGAGATTTCAGACCTTGATAGATGATACTACATTTAATGTTCTTTTTTTTTTACTCTATGTATATTTTTGAAATGTCTTGGGAGCCATTGTATGACAGCAATATAGTGAATAAAAAAGTGCAAACACTGGCTTTCTAAAGCAATATAATACACAAAAAAAAAAATGTCACAAAGATGTTTGATGCTCTGAAGTGTTTGAAGTAAATGAAGAATTGATTTTATTTGACAATTTAGTTTTGCGTTTAACATCTATTTACCTAGATTCAGTCTATTTCAGATTTGGCATTACATAGTTGTTTAGGTTTAAAATATACTATATGGGCCTGATCCATTGAAGAAAGGAAAGCAAAAAAAGGAGTAACTTTGCACCTTAGCAAAACCATGTTGCTTTGGAGGGGGAGGGAAATTTAAAATGTGGGGACAGATTTATAATTGGGTAAGGGCATGTCCTAGAACAAGTTTAAATTTTAGTGTAAAAATAAAGCTATCATGTATTTGTGTGCTACATGAAAAATCAGACAGTATTTAACTTGTTTGCAAAATAATAAACTCATTTGCACCCCTTGCATTGTAACATGGTTTGTCCAGGATAATTGTACCCCTATTTTTACCTTACTTTCCTTAATGAATCAGGCCCCATGCAGTGGCACACACAGGGGGCGGTTTCTGTCTCCAAAACCCCCCCTCTGCTAACTAAGTGCCCACCATAGTGGCACTGTCCTATACAGCAGCCGCGGTGCTGTCAAAGAAGCGTCCACGGCGGTGCTGTATTGTATACAGCACCGGATGCGCAGCAGCTCTCGAGTGGGGTTTTTTTTGTTTTGTTTTTTGGGGTCAGGGGGGGAAACTCCCCTCCCCTGACAATCCTGCGTGCGCCCCTGCCATGTGTCCATTACATTCTATCTTGCATCCTGAAAAACACCAGTTTATCCAGAAGAATAATAAAAGCCTTATAAAGAATAATCCATTTTGCCTTAAGAGAGTCAACATTTCTGACCCTATATTGGCAATCAGACAATTCCCTGAATCAACATAATATATTGATTGTTAATAACAGTAGCCCTGTATATTCTGTTTTGTTAGAAAAATGTCTAATAGTTTCTTAAATGTATGTAGAGTACCTGTCAGTGCCAGTGTTGGTGGGAGCACATTCTAGAGTTCCCGGTCCGTATGGTAAAGAACTCATTTTGCTGATGGAATATATATTTATTTTTCCAGCCACAAGGAGTAGTTTCATGTTCACTGTAGGTGTCTAAAAGTTGAAAAGGTTTCCATAGAATGTTCAGTATGAATCATTAGCTACCCGTATACCACCCTTAAAAAGTTCTTAAACATCTTGTTTGATACCATTTTAATAAAATACAATAGACTTTGAAGATATTTGGTAACACTTTTACCATGTGTTTAAGTTGCCTCTGATACCACACACAGGGTACATATACATGTCTACACAACTGTCTTTCCTAATGTATCTTAGAATGTCACTTATGAATCTACTTTGTGTCATTTTGATACATTAATTACTGATGTATATGTATTTGATTATACAGCAATATTCCTGCACTTAATAAGCATGTAACATCATTATCTTATTCTATTCAAATGGGAACTGACACACACTAAAATCTTTCCAAGAGCATTGTGGCATAAGGAATCTTCAAGAATTAATGAATGAAAATACTAATGAAGGTAATCATCTCATTAGCAATACACAAATTGCTTCAGGAAAGTATAGGATTCCTATGAGATCAAGCTCTGACTTCTATTGAAGTAATACCAGTGGGAATAGTTAGGATCTTTTCCAAAAATTAAAAGGTGACAATTTTATTTAGATTAATCAGGATAATTTAAGTCTGATTATTTCCAAAATTTGTATTTTAAATAGGCAATGGCTTCACACTATGGCTGTTAGTCAAATAACAGTCTGTCTTGTTGACATGTTGAGATAAAATGTAAAATGAAGCTATTTTCACATAGCAGACTGTCCAAGCATCATTCTCCCCTGCTCTGATGAGGCTCCTGCTCTACTCTTCTGCAAGTCTTTAGGAGGGTAATCTGGCATAGCCAGGCCCCCTCGTCTCTGGCCCCTTAGCAGCTGCACCCCCCGCTGTGGTAGTAGTATTGTCACTGGTCGCCAAGATAGGCGTCAGGAACCTGTGCAGTTCTGTACTTATTGCTGTTGGTGCCACTATTCTGCAGATGTGGTAGCATTCTATGACCAGCAGGTGTCAGCAGCATGTATGGGATGCTCACCATTCTCTTACTTGGTTGTACCTGTTCACAAGGTGTTCCTATTGCCATTGTCGGGAATAGTTAAATTACCTGTACAAGAGGCAGGGGCTGACTGGGCTGGGGGGCAGGGGGACATCTGCCCCTTGGGCCGCTCCGTTAGTGGACTACCTTGGGCTGGGCCACTAAACCACCTGCATTTTTTTCCCTTTAAATTAGGCTGCTGAGTCGAGTCTTGCCCCCGCGGGCTAAAATTTGCCAGCCCTCCTCTGACAAGAGGCACGCTTACATAATCATTAGCTGTTTTCCAAGTACAATTTATTAGTGCTGGGGATTTCTGCATTTCCAGCTTTGTTCAGGATCGTAATTTGTGAACGTTAATCCTTCTGGCTGGTAATTTTGGACTTTGTCTAAAATCTTTGCAGTATTCTTGAATACACTGCAAAATCTCAGTAAGGTTTCTTTCCTGCACATATATTAATGATATTTCATAACGTAATTAAATTCTCTACCTTGTATGTCCCCATTTTAAGTATGTCCTATTTTCCCAACTCATGGCTCATGGCTGTGAGATAAACTTGTGCATAAACTGAATTATCAACGAATAAAGTGATAAAAAATAATCTTCAGATTATATAATTTTTTAGAAGCAAAGAGATATTTTGTAATATAATTCCAACATTTTAATACACCTTTATCTTTCTATATTCACTCATCTTCTGTACACTTATTTTTAACATATTTCGCCAATTAGAAACGCTTGTGTGGATGGTAATAAATGTAATTCATTTTAAAGGATTGCTAATAAGGAATAATGATTTTAATATGGTCTCACAATTATTAGTGGAGAACTAAAAAGTGCCCCCATTACGAGAGAACTTTCCCTTTTCTTCTGTTTTCCCAACTGTATGGTGCTCCAGAGCACTGTGGTGCCCTACAAGTCTACGATAATAATAATAATAATAATAATAATAATAATAATAATAATCTACTATATAAATGCCTAGTGGCGTGTGTGAAAAAAAAAAACAAGCTGCAGCGCCACCTACTGGGCAGAGTTATACACTGACCTATATATTTCTTGAAGGAGAAGTGACAGTTGGGAGTGGTTGGTGATTGCCAGGGGTGACAGTGGGGAGTTTTTAACACCTTAAGTAGCTTGATGAAGGATGTGGCGATGAAGATGAAGGATGAGGTGATGGAGAAAAATGATGAGGTGGTGACATGTGGAAAAAACCACGTTAAAAAAGGGCGCTTGCATCGGGAAGTAACGCTCTTCCCCTGAGGAGGCCTGGGCTAGGCCCAAATGCATGATAAGAACCTTTTTAACACCTTAAGTAGCTTGATTTGACTAGAATGCATGAGTATCATGCACGGGTTAACTTGTAATAATAATAATCCTGTAGCCTTCACACACAAGCATGGTAACATTTAATGTACACAATAAAAATAAAAAATAAAATTAAAAATTAAAAAATATGTGGGAGGGAATTGGGGCGGCCATGCCCCAGTGCAATGTGGTCACGGCCATGTGTAACAGGACTTCATCCACTTTTCATGTGATTCCTGCACACTGTCACCATTTCAAACCTCTAAAGGATTGGAGGTATGCCACACTCTGCATACTAGCATGCGTGGTACCATTCAGGCATGTATGATATTCTGCACCCTAGGATCATGCTTTAGGCAGCTCACATTGGCATCTGTTATACAGCCTCATGTGAGCAGTAAACAGGGAGTTTACACTGCATCATATGGGTTTAGGCAGGATGCTACAGATTTCCCTCACTGATCGCTCTGGTGTGTGTGTGATTATCTGAGTCCCATCTGTCTGTTCATCCTATGTGATAAGGGTTATTAAGGTGCAGTTATAAAAGTAATAATAAAACACCACCCAAATCCATTGCTGAAATTATACATACATATATTTTTTGAATCACCCATCTAAACTCTTAGGCACCTTGGGAATTTATATATATATATATATATATATATATATATATATATATATATATATATATATCTCAAAAAGTGAAAAGGTTTTGA
Organism: Mixophyes fleayi; assembly: GCF_038048845.1. Classification (NCBI taxonomy): domain Eukaryota; kingdom Metazoa; phylum Chordata; class Amphibia; order Anura; family Limnodynastidae; genus Mixophyes; species Mixophyes fleayi. Next base: position 115,814,391 of record NC_134403.1, on the reverse strand, counting down.
GAAAGTCGTTATATGACGAAACTCGTTAAGGGTGGTTGTTCTCCTGGCTGCTCCAGCTGATGGTGGGAAGTGTTCCTTATCGCTCTGCTGTCTGAAAGTTCTGTTCCAGGATATCTGAGGGTCCAGTGGACAGATAAGCTTGTTATCTTTTATTCTGATGTACGGGCATTTGCTTGTCTTTTTATGGATACACTGTCATTAAAAATTTTAATTTTTTTGTATTTGAGAAATATTTAATTTTTGTGTTAAAACACACTACACTATTTTGTGCCTATCTTTTTATTGAGTCCTAGTTTATGTATGCGGGACCAATTGGTATAATCTACTCACGGGAGAAGATTTGAACCTCTGTGAGATGTGCTAGAATATATTCTACATGTGGTACGAGACAAATCTGCACATTTAAAGAATTTATATTTGGATTTTAACTCGGAATTAAGCAGTCTACTGTATGTGATGTTAATTTTTTTGGGCACATTTATTTATTTTTTGCTACACTGAGCGCCGTTGTCTATTTTTTGTTTTGTCATATATATTTATATATATATATATATATAGGTATATATATATATATATATATATATATATATATGTATACATATATGTATAGGTATATATATATATGTATTTGTATATATATATATAGGTATATATATATATATATATATATATATATATATATATATATCATCATCATCATCATTTATTTATATAGCGCCACTAATTCTGCAGCGCTGTACAGAGAACTCAATCACATCAGTCCCTTCCCCATTGGAGCTTACATAAATTCCCTAATATATATATATATATTTATATATATATATATATATATATATGTATATTTATATAAATATATTTATATATGTATATGTATATATATATATATATATATATGTATATTTATATAAATGTGTTTATATATAATTGTTTTAGTGTTTCCTCTGTTTTATCTCTCATTTCAGTCACTAATACAACTCTTTATAATCTCAGTCCCTATATTTAGCTGGTTCCATAATGTGTATATGGAGTTCTCTATTAGGTGGGTACTGTGTGTGTAAATATTCCTCTATTACGTGGGCTGCATGTGTGTGTATATATTGCTCTCTATTAGATGGGTACTATGTGTGTATATATTTCTCTCTATTAGATGAGTACTATGTGTGTATATATTACTCTCTATTAGGTGGGAACTATATGTATATACATTACTCTCCATTAGGTTGGTTCTATGTGTGTATATATCATTCTATATTAGGATATTAGGTGAGTACTCTGTGTACATATATTGCTCTGCATTACGTTGGTCTTATGTGTGTATATATTGCTCTCTATTAGACGGGTACTATGTGTGTATATATTTCTCTCTATTATACGGGTACTATGTGTGTATATATTGCTCTCTATTAGATGGGTACTATGTGTGTATATATTTCTCTCTATTATACGGGTACTATGTGTGTATATATTGCTCTCTGTAAGACAGGTACCATGTATCTCTTTATTGCTCTGTATTAGGTGGGTTCATATAAATAGATAAACTCATAAATGTGCAGTACACCACCACTATTATGTGGAGTGTTATAAACCACTTAACTTCATGAATGTAGTATATGTGTTTACATATATTACTTATGCTACATTCTCTATATTATCAGTTTTAACATATACACCTGATAACATATTCACCTGCATTACCATGTAGCTTATGCAATTACATTTATGGAAATAACTATGAATAATTATACAGGCCACTATGTTTATTGTTCTTGTGATTTCCTGTGACACAGATCTGTATTAGCTAAAAGAGATTCATTAGTTTGATTTTTTTTTTATATTCCCGGCAGCTTTTTATTATGTCTTTGTGCCTTGCTAGGCTTCCTTCTTTTAGATAAAAACATGCATATCAGCTTTGCAGTTTGATTGCCTTATGGGCATAAAGCTTTGCATATTTACTGCCCATGAATCATACCAGTATGTGAAATCGAGTGAAGATTCAATTTTTCCTGCTAGATGCACCTCTACCCGTTTAATTAAAATATGTATTATTAATAAAACTATATTTAAGTCATATTTTTCATAGATATGACTGAAACATTAAGTGCAAATTGTTTCATACATTCATAGTAATTTGCTCTTAACATTTTGAGCCTTAATCATGGTAATGCTATCAGCAACATTGTGCCACAAAAGCTCTAAACCTTGTGTGGGTAATGAGAATGGGACAGGTATGTAACCGTTCCTCAATGAGGGTGTAGTAAAAAAAACTTCACCACTGCAGAATCATTGTTTCTTGAAAGTATCACATTTTATGTCTGTACTGAGCAAAGGATAAATTGAAAATGACATTTTGCAGAGTAGCGCAGAGCTGTTCACACCCAATCAGTTACAATTAGCAGAATTTTCCCTCTAGCCTGAAAGCAAATGTGTTTTGCTGCTCAGATAGTGGATAGATTACAACGGAATGGCACCGGATACCATAAAAACAAGTGCATGAAAAATCACTAGCTTTGCCCACTGGACAGACAGCGAGTCACTTTACCTGTACATCATGGGACAAAATAACATGTCAAGTTATCCTGATCCTTTAATTTGTCACACAGTGATCAAGTCAGGTCACTCATTGTACCATCTAATAACTTATGTGTACTATCACTTACCAAGTCAAGTAGATTTGCCACTTCTTTGCTGACAGAGATAATCCAAGGTGATGCTGCCCATGACAACTAATCAGATTGTATCTGTCAGTTACTATGACAGTTTAGAAAATGTCTGGTTAGGATGGGTACTAACATGTCTTTTATACAGTTATTTTTGGATCACATTTCAAATGTTTCCTCATTGTTGGAATGCAACTGTTTAAAGAAATCAAGTCAACTAAGACATATGCTGATCTTGCCTGTTATAGATACTTCCCATTATTATATTTGGTAAACTGAGAATTATGCTACATGGGCTGTGAAAAGTGTAACGCAATTTCTTAAATATTCTTATTCTTGATGTCTCAGTGCCTTCACCCAGGTCTGTAATTCTAAACAGGAAGCAGAAGTGTGTTTTCCCATCAGGGCTCAACCCATGAAAGTCCCTGGTGTATTTACTATGGAGGTGTATTTATTATTATTGGAACTAGAGGATAGATGCAGGAAATGGTAAAACGTAATAGCAGATAGTAACAAACAATACAGAACATTACAGCTGTGCAACAAGCGTTACAGAATCACCTGGCAATATATTTAACAAATAGAAAGACATATGTACAGTACATTACAATTATTGGCCCCTAATAATAGCTAATAATAACATTCTAGGCGAGGCTCTAATCAGCTCCCTTAGGTTCCTGGCCAAGATGATCTGATGTCTTTAAAGCCTTTTACTATGATTGGTTCAGGAGTCAGTATTGATTGATTAACTCCCACACTCTGTGGCTAATTTATCAATGGACGATAAGTCCTATTGCTGGCAAAATGGGAGTTTTCATTTTTATTTTCTAATAGGGCATTTTCATTTTACGTAATACGTAACACTGGTATTACCAGTTATAATTCCCTCCTTTGCTTGTGATATCTTCTTTAACAAGTACATTTTTAAATTATTATTAATAGTTTTTGTATGTATAATTTCGCTTTTTTACTCCTACATATTTTGCATTTCAGTTCCACTCTTCATGCGTGTGCCGAGTAGCCAGCTAACGCATGTGCATATCTCCAGGGACTGGCCCAGCTAAGTGGTAAGTTAACCCTTACCAGTCAGCATTGTCAGGGCAGTTGAGTATTAATCAGGTAATGTATTTTTGTAAAATTTTGGTGACCAACGACTTGTGTTGATAAAAATTCAGCCTTACTGCCTGAGAAAGGAACCGATTGATAAAAGTATTGACAACATCAGACAGTTCACAAGTCAGTATTAGGGTACTTGGAAAGATGAGACCTTGTGGGTGGAATCACACACAAAGGCCTTTCCTGCTGCTAGCTTCTAGAGGTCCTGAACACTGATGTCCATTTAAGAGTTGGCCAGTTCTCAGAACATGGTCTTGACACATTGGGGCACTTGAACTGGCAGTCATTGTCATATATCCATTGCTACAGCCGTCTGTTAATGCCGCTTGTGGCAAGGCAAGGAAATCTTAGCAGAGCTTGCAGTCCTACCATCCTCTTATTTCTCAGGACCAAGGAAGATGGCTGCTCTGCATAGACCTTTTATTTAATCTCTCCCAAATGTGGCCTTCCCAGGTACCAGTCACAGAGAATCCCGGTGATATGCCGGATTATCAAGCCCCTGTATCCCCGATTTAGAAAAAAAAATAAAAAAAATAAGCACTGTAGTAAATAGGTATATTCCCCAATACAATTATTGGTGGCTAAGTGGTTAGCACTTTTGCCTCACAGCGCTGGGGTCATGAGTTCAATTCCCGACCTATTGACCTCCTCCCAGTCTCCCCTACCCCCCTCCCACTTCTGTCCCCCTCTTACCTCCTCCTTTTCATTCTCCTCTCCCCCCCTCTCCGTCTCTGTCTCCAGTCTCCCCATTCCCTCCTCCCACCATCGCGTCTCTGTCCGTCCTACCCTCCCCTTAGATTGTACGCTCCTTCGAGCAGGGCCTCCTCTCCTTCTGTTCTCCACCACCTTAACTCTGCTCTCCAGCTCCATGTCTCTTCCGTGAGGTCCTCCTGCCCTTCTATCCCCCTCTCTACCCCTCTGGGGGTTCTCACCTCTCATTTAGCTGTACATTGAGCTTCTGAGTTACTGTGCTCTTTGTTAACTGTACCGTGCTGTCTCACCCTGTATCGTGTTTCTGTCTGTCCCTCTACGGCGCTACGGATACCTAGTGGCGCCCTATAAATAAAAATGAATAATAATAAAAATAATGGCCATGGCCTTATCTGTTTGGAGTTTGTATGTTCTCCCCGTGTTTGCGTGGGTTTCCTCCGGGTGCTCCGGTTTCCTCCCACACTCCAAAAACATACTGGTAGGTTAATTGGCTGCTATCAAAATTGACCCTAGTCTCTCTATGTCTGTCTGTCTGTGAATGTATGTTAGGGAATTTAGACTGTAAGCTCCAATGGGGCAGGGACTGATGTGAGTGAGTTCTCTGTACAGAGCTGCGGAATCAGTGGCGCTATATAAATAAATGGTGATGATGATGATGAATTATTGATGTGTAACGTCTACTAAGGTTAATAGTAGATTATCAGTGCTTAATGTGAACAATATGTAAGGTTTGCCTTGTCTTGAATGCAAGCTGGCTGGAATTGCAAAAAGTGATTTATTTATTTATTTTAACTTGTTTGTGCGTATAATTAAACAATAAGCAATTAAATAATTAGATGATTCTGTTGGAGAATCAAAATTGCAATCAATCTTTATTTGGCAAAATCACATTTTACATACTCCCCTGACTGCTCTCCTCCTTTATTTACACAAAAATATAGGAAAATATTACAAAAAAATAAGCAAGTTTATTAATTATTGTGTATTGTAATCCTGATTAATAATGGTTTTAACATTAGGTAATTAAATACATTTTATTTAAGAAGCTCATATATTCCATAAATTAATACATTCAGAGAAGGGGTCTGCAGGTCATGATGTGAAACTTGCTTATATAAAATACTATATCCAGTAGGATTGGAAAATGCTTCATCAGGAGTTTTTCTGGTGGGCTAATGGCTCCTGCGACGTCATGGGGCTGTTTAAGATGTTTTCTTTCCCCGCATTATATATATATAATTTATTTTAACTAGAAAGGTGTAAGGTACCTGGAGACCTGATCTAGGTGGCCAGGATTCACCTATAAGCTAGGGCCTTCCTTGATATCGGTGTCTGGCTCCTGCCAAGGGTCCAGGACACAATACAAGGCACATTAGTGAGTCCGAATCTCATTTAGTTTGGAACTCTCCAATTCACTCCGCTCCTTCCATAAGATGATGCAAACTTTCACATCCTCTACAGATGCCATATCCATGTGCAGATCTATGCCCTTGTCAACAGAGCACATTAGTGCAAAATAGGCATATAGAATGGATTTTTGTACACTTCAGAAAGGCCCTTATGTACATTAATAAAAACTTAATAAAAAAAAATAATTCAGTATTTTGCCATGTCAAACCTATAAAATAACCTGGTTGGTATTTAGTGGTATAGCTATGGGATTTCATTATCTGTGGGGAAATAAACATCAATGATATAGGCAGGTGTGGTGTGAGAATTTAAAGGGCCCTGGAAAACATTCTGAAAGTGTCCTCATGTTGTGGGCGTGGTCATCTTTTCAGTAGATGTAGTTAAACCTACAAGAGTCAGGGAAATATTTTGTTCATAATGATAAGATATTTAACTGAAACTTATTAGTCATAGAGGGTATATTGATGGGGCATTCCCTACTTATCATACTGGTATGAAGGGTGTCCATCAGGATGACTTTTACACTATTGAGGCACATTTGATGTGGATAAGCGAATTTATGTATCCATGTAATAAAAATATTGAAACAGATAAATGTGACACATATAATAAAGATAGTAACTATCATTATTAATTTAAGATATAAATGAGCTGAAATGAACAGTATATTAAAAGAAAAATGTAATAATGACTGTGCTGCACATTCAAATATCTGCAGTTAGTAAATGACCCTTTATGTATAAATGTATAGGTATGTGTGTATGATTTTTATGTATTTCACTTTTATTTTTTGTTGCCTGACATAGTTCAAGAGCAGGGGGCAGGCTGAGAATTTCCGCTCTACAAAATACAAAGGACATAGGAGTTATGCTGTGCTGTGCAAGCGCTGAACACAGTATGAGGCTGCTTTTACCTAATGAAGATGGGAAGAGAACACTCTGTTTTAGGATTCCTGGATTACTTAGTATAAACTCATGTTTTGCCGATGGAAATCTTTTATTCAGAATAATATTGTTGAGTGTATATTTTGATTAGTGCTTTAGTGAGACAAATACATATGAACATTTAAGACTCAGGAAACATTGAAAATCTGCAACTTATTATTTTTTCTCTTGAATCATAAATTTCAAATGCTTGTAAGTATTAACCCTATTGTTTAGTATCCCTTTAGTTCTTGTCTAAAATAAATATTGAGAAATTAATCTACATGAATTAAAAAAAAAAACAAGAAGAAGCAAGATTTAGAGGGGTCTACAGAAGGGGGATGGTTAAGTAGGTTTGCTAAGCATTGATCATCAATCAGCAATCGGTCTCCCACTGTTTGCAAATCATCTAAAACTAATTCTTGTAACAGTGCTTTCAATTGCACTCCCAAATCAATCAAATTAAATTTCTGCTATAACAAATGAGAAATTGCCTAAGCCAAAAGCAAAAAAACAAAACAATAATACACAAAGTAATACAAACTTGTATTAGCAGCTGGCTGCTCCCTCTCATATCACTTTATTAATTCATATTCAAAACTCATTATGCATATGTATTAAATAATCACCTTTCTACTTAGATTTTAACAATATAACTATAATTCTATTTTTATAAAACCACATAAATTACAATCTCACTGAAATAAGTAGCCTTGCATTGTCTATTGTCATGTTTTTCTGAACCTAACCTCCTCCCCTCTGCAAAATCATCTCTGTAATCTAATCTGGTAAAATTTTATGTGACAATCATTGATTCTATTGGAATCATAATTAGCATTGATGATTAGACATTCGATGTTCACTTGTTCCCAATAATGCACCTTGTCTCAGCATGCTAGTTACAGCGAGTTGGTTTTAAAGTCTGGTGTCCCTCTGCTTAATGGAGAAGTGCTCAAATAGAACCTTTTAGTCTACAATGTACCTTGACTTAGACAGATTCTCTCTACTTATCCCTATTTTCTTCTTTCTTTTTTTCTCTAACCCAATCTACAGTCCCTGATTAAGGGTTCAGGCCACCCTATGCTAATACACTCGTAGCGCCCCCTCGCTTTCCACACCAGGCTGATATGAATTTCGGACCCCAGTACAGCAACATCTTGGGGCCCTTTCCGTATCTGCCAAAGTGGGTGTGACATCAGGTTAGTGACTCTTCCAACTACCTAGACAGACCAGGGCTTTAAGGCAGGCCTGGGCCTGGTACTTTTTACCTTTTACCCTCCTACCTCTCAGCGGACCAGTAATCGGTAGGTAAACACTTGTCCTTATTTTAAAATCTGTCTTCCTTCACTAAATGTTTATGTTTCCCTGTTTTAGAAACTCGGCTCCACTTGGCTTTCTTTCGGCAATCTATGTAACTCATTTAGTTTTTATTAACATCAGACATGTATAACAGAACAGAGCATGAACGAGCACTACTGAGGGTGAACATATGAAGGTGGAGGGGGCTGTCACGCCTACACCTGTCACCATCCTTGTCTCCCCTACTTGCTTATCCTCAAGCTCCTGTCCAAGGATGCCTCATTGTCTTCAGTCTTTACCATGGGAATATGTCAAGATTAAACCCTTACTACATTTTTGTTTCATGTTTTCTTTTTACATTGGAAAACAATTGTACTTTAATTTAAAATTTATTTCAGTTTATACCTTTCTCTGTAGAAATTTTACACCCCCAAAATGTTGTGCCTAGTCAGTCTATTAGATAATCAGGACATGCCAATCTATCTTTCTACCTTCTTCTGACAGTCTTTTCTCGGTTCCCCTTACACACTTTCCATATGTTTCAGTGGAAGAGAAGATGTGGAGCTAGTCTGTGGCAGCTCTGTTCAAGAATTGTAAGAGACCGATAACTTAGATAATAGCGGGCTTGTGGTACCCAATCAAAATATCATTCAGTATGATGATTGAGTATAACACTTATTTGGGGTTTTCATTTGGCTTCCATGCGCAGGAACTGATGTCTGCAGTAAAATCCACTGGTTCAATGTGGCTTAATGGCTCAGTGATCTGCTTACTGATGGTTCTGCCAAACAAGCAGATTGCAATGTGTGTGGGCATCTTTAGACTTAAAAGATAAACAGATTAAACACCTGTTAAAAATGCAGCAGAACAATATAAAATTCAGTGGCAGCTCCTTGTTCCAGTGCAAAGTCACAATATGAATTGGTTCCTGCCAATTAGAAGCTCAGAAACTGCATGGAATGCTGTGGCTTAAATGACTTCCACATCTAGAGGAAACCCTAGCGACATCATCACTCTGCTACAATGGTAGAGAATGTGTTATCATGATCTACCATGAGCTTAGTCTGAGAGAAAATATAAAGCATGTGTCCATAAACTGTGTTAGAGCCACACAACTAGACCAAGTGTTTAGTAAAGTTCACATATCAATAGAAATCTTGTACAATAATCTTACAAGTAAATTTGTGAAATCTTCATAAATAGAGATGAAAATATTTGTCTCACCGCTGAAGAAACCACAGATAAGCAGAAATTTTTGTTTGAATAAAAAAAACTTTTTCCTGCTTCTATAAAATATCCACAGGCTCTATCTCCTTCAAAGTCATCATTAACTATCTCCAAACTTCTCTCTCTACCTGCTCTTTCCTAACAACTACATTTCTAAAGCAACTTCAATATTGTACATAGCCTACATATACCCTAATTCATGCACTCTCTTAATATCTTATCTACTCAATCAACTCATCTTTTTCTAACTTTCTTCTGTATCTTTTATTTTCTTTACTATATATATATATATATATATATATATATATATATATATATATACAAGTTAACCCATGCATGATACTCATACATTCTAGTCAAATCAAGCTACTTAAGGTGTTAAAAAGGTTCTTGTCATGCATTTGGGCCTAGCCCAGGCCTCCTCAGGGGAAGAGCGTTACTTCCCGACGCAAGCGCCCTTTTTTAACGTGGTTTTGTCCACATATCACCACCTCATCATTTTTCTCCATCACCTCATCCTTCATCTTCATCGCCACATCCTTCATCAAGCTACTTAAGGTGTAAAAAACTCCCCACTGTCACCCCCGGCAACCACCAACCACTCCCAACTGTCACTTCTCCTTCAAGAAATATATAGGTCAGTGTATAACTCTGCCCAGCAGGTGGCGCTGCAGCTTGTTTTTTTTTTTCACACACGCCACTAGGCATTTATATAGTAGATATACAAGTTAACCCGTGCATGATACTCATGCATTCTAGTCAAATCAAGCTACTTAAGGTCTTAAAGAGGTTCTTGTCATGCCTTTGGGCCTAGCCCAGGCCTCCTCAGGGGAAGAGCGTTACTTCCCGATGCAAGCGCCCTTTTTAATGTGTGTTCATGAGGTAAAATGACCTCACGAAAATGAGTTTGACCCCTCAACTCGTAAATTTAGCCTTTACTACCCCTCCCATGGGGGGAAGGGGGGATGATGGAAGTTAACTGACTTCACTATTCTAATTTTTTGGTCAAATAATGTCAGTATACCAAATTTCAGGTCAATTGGATGAGTCCTTTCTGAGAAAATAGTTTTTTCCACACACACTAACACACGCCGCTACACATGTGTGTTCATGAGGTAAAATTACCTCACGAAAATGAGTTTGAGCCCTCAACTTGTAAATTTAGCCTTTACTACCCCTCCCACGGGGGGAAAGGGGGATGATGGAAGTTAACTGACTTCACTATTCTAATTTTTTTGTCAAATAATGTCAGTATACTAAATTTCAGGTCAATTGGATGAGCCGTTTCTGAGAAAATAGCTTTTTCCACACACACACACACACACACACACACACTAACACATGCCGCTAGGCTTTTACTTTTATAATATTAGATAATGCTAAGAATTTAGTAGGTCAGTGTAGTATATAACTCCGCCCAGCAGGTTGCGCTGCAGCTTGAGCACTCTGTCACCCGGTAGTTTTTTCCACACACAGACTAACACACGCCGCTAGGCTTTTAAATTATAGATAACTATGTCTATATAGGGCTTTTTTTGTAATAGAATGCTCCGAACGGCATTCCGGGACCTTTTTCCACTGGTTTTTAACATCTATTTTTCTGTGCGGTGCTGCTACAGTGCAGCACCGCATCTTTATGTATCCTGCCGTGCCATCGCTCACACTTTCAGTGAGTGGAACCGCAATCAAGCAGAGAAGCGAGAAAAGAAGCATAGAAAGTAAGTACAGACTGCAGAAAGTGGGGAAGAGGGCTACCAAAAATGAGGGGGGCAGAAAGAGAGGGCTACCAAAAAATGAGGGTGGCATAAAGAGCGGGCTACAGAAAAAACGAGGGGCAGTGTAAAAGGGTTTCTGCATGATTATGGGGTTTTAATATCCCTAATAATCTGGCAAATGTATGGATGACCATTAATACCGTAATATATGACTATTACCATCAACCAACTCCTCGCAAAGGTACTTATAAATTAACCTATGTAATATAATTCTTATATTCTCTTAAATCCACAGGACCAATATTCATAATAGTTTATGCTTATATCTTCAAGAAAGACTACGCACAAAATATAGTTTCATTTAAAATGTGTTGTATTATTAGCATTCTAATTGTAAAACTTATGTATATATTAAAAAACAGTAAACAGGTTAACAATATTTTACACAAAGTATAGATTTTGGTGCCATATATCACATTTATTGCCTGTTCTATAAATATACAAGTCGTTGTGTGGGTGTTTTGCTAACTATTGTCTAAAGGTGTGTGTGTTTAGAGGGGGGAGGAGGGAGTACACAGGCACACTCCATTCATCTCACATATCTCATTCAAAGTCCAACAACCATTATAACACGTGGTATTTCAATAACATTATAATAATACGTTATATTTAACAATCTGACCACTTCCTGAACAATCCAATCACTTTCTATGCATTTACACTAAACTGCATAAAGCAAACTATTTCCATACAAACTCCATTACAACATTAAACAAACACAGAACCACACAGGACTATGTATAATACAAATGCTTCCATTTAAACCAACTATTTATCCCAAACACAACAGGAATTCCAAGAATTGTACAGCATTACAGGAGTCAACACACTGTCAGCCATCTTAATACATCTTAATACATGTGCTCGTAATGGCCTAATTTACTGCCAATGCAGTCTTTAATAGCAAAAGGGCCCAGTTCCTATTAGACTACACAATCACATACAAATCAGACTAGCACCATACCATTACCTATGTTATATCTAAACAGCATTGCAACATTATTACAAGGTATGCAGTTAGCACTATCCATACCAAAAGCGAGGTCTAACCTTTAAAACCAACGCAATCTCGAAATAACTCTTGCACTAAACTCAGGCAATTCTGTTCACATTTACCAACTGTACCTTCAAATAAACTTCCATATTACTAACGCCAAATGATCATTCATTCTCATTTACTTCACCACATATGCGTCCAGATTCGAGCATCTTCCATTCAACAACACATTACAACATTTATATCCTTTATTTATCCACACTCACTCACCTTTCATTCATTCCATTCAAAAACTTCATTATTCCTACTAGCCAGGGCCTGTGGAGGCCATGCGGTAACTTACTTGCCTCCATGTCCAGCTAGAAGCTGTCATTGCATGCCTTCAGACTGGGAGTAGAACACAAGAGGGAACTTCTTTCTTTGTGTCATGTGTAAACCCTTTCTTGTGGGCGGAGACCTTCCACAGGAACTGCTCACAGTATTCATATGCTAATTACTGACCAACTAAACAAGACTGGTTTTACAAGTATTCACAAGCCATATTTCCAGTGGGGGAAGGAAGGTTTTGTGCAAAGCCAGTGTGCTCATACAATTGTGGCTGAATCTGTTATATCTTATGTTCATATATAAAATAATAGATTATTTATATACTTGTGATGAAATGAGTGTGATAACACTAACCATTCTGTATCTTGTTTCTCACATAATATGGATTATAGGAACTACTTTTTATAGCCTTTGCTTTTGTTCCCCAGCTCACCAGACTACAACTGCATTGTCTAATTACATGTGGCTAAGGGTACATTGTAGCTCAGTGTAAATATGTATATTGTATATTGATGACTTGCAGTGAAGTTATTCATTGTCTTTAAAGTGAAGCCAGGGGGATTATGGATAGGGATCTGGTTGTAAGATGCTGGAGTGGGAAAACTAATTAGTGTCCATTGTTCTCACCAGGCTAGTCCAGACAGGCCATCTAACAGGGGAGGTTCTGTGGAAGGACAGCTCATCATCATTCCCCTGTCCAACCCCCCCCCCCCCCCCATATTCCAGCACTGACCAGTGGTTAAGAAGAATAGACCCAGGGAGGGGAAAGACAGTGGAAATTAGACCCGAGATATGAGGAGTCACTCCAGGGGGGGGGGGGGGATTCATTCTGGGATTTCATTCATGAAGAGATCTGGTTTTTGAGTTGTCGATCTCTACTAGAGTCTTTATATGTAGCTGAGAGCGATCCATGGGTCGTGAAGTCTGGACAGTCAGGTGACTGTAACTCCTTAAACTAGTGGGGTACGGGACAGATAATGTGGTAAACATCTCTGGCATTTATTTACTGTGTGTGCATCATATTCTAGTGTTGTTTGTATGACAATAAAAATACTGTTGTATTTCTTTAACTGCATTTGCCTGAGTGAGTATTCGAATCCTAGAAGGTACCATGTAGACTTCCCTGGCATAGGAAGGCACCTGTGGGTGTCCAGCCAGCATGAAGTGGGTAGCATTGGGCCAGATAAACCCGGTATCTTCACATTTTTGGTGGCAAGCAGTGGGGTCACTCAGTCCCAGGTCCTCTCTGGGTAGAGCTGCAGGGGAACTGAATCGTGATACATTCCAGGGTTCTGCAAAGCAGTTAGCACTAGAAACCAGTTACCACATTATCCTGAACTTACTCCTAAAGGCTTTAGGGTAGAAAGTGTCACGAAAAGCGTTGTGGGCTTTAGGCGAGGGAAGTGCCAATTTGATAAGGGGAGGCGCACCCCGCCAAAGAAGAGCGGAAGATGGAACCGTGAGGTGATCCCTGGAAGTAAAATGGGTGTGAGCTCTGGGAACAAGAGAACAGATCACAGCCCAGTGTTGAAAAAGTTCCTAAAGGAAGGGATGAAGCAGTCCAGTACAACCAGGAGAAAGGTGTACTGGGATGAAGGACAGTGGCAGTGTCTGCAGGATGGGGATATGCAGGATGGGGATATGGATGTGTTGCACCACCCCACCACAATGCAGCACATTTTGGATTATTGAAATGAGGAGTGCCTAAAGATTATTATGTGGGAAGGAGCCAGTCTACAGGAGAAATGGAGAACCTGGTGGATGTGTTCCTAATGTTGAAAGTGTAAGCAAGTGCCTGGAATTTTTGGGATGAATCAGAATGGGGTGATTTTACAATGAAGTTATTTGTACCATGCAGAATCTGGCCAAGGGAAAATCCAGTTATAACAATAATCAGAAGTACAAACAAGACGTAAATGGACTGTTACAACACAGTGACATGCCTAATGAATTCCCTGCAAATGTGCTAATAGAATCTGTCCCATTAGCAGATTCTACTGATCCACTCGAGATAATGATTATGGAGGAGCTGATATTGGAATGCCAGATCCGGGGTGTACCGTACCTGTACTGCACGCACAGGGATATGCTCAAACGTCTGTTAAAAAATCAGGAGAATCCCATCAATGAATTTAGTGTCTATAGGAAATGGATGCTCACTTTAGGTCCCCACATTCCTCTCTGGGAACAAATGCATGTCTGCACCAGTGTTTTGAAGAAGCAGAGGATGAGGTATGGTGACAAGGACTTACTGACAATGAAATGTGGCTGGATCAGTGTTATCGATTGAATACTGAAAAATACCAATTGCAATATCTTTTGTCACACTCTAAAAAAATGGCCGCTCAGTCTGTTAATCAGGGGGACGTCCATCCCAGTGGATTATACACAGTTGTCCAAGCTACTATCTTGGGGGAGACTGGAGAAGAGCTGCTTGGTGAGGATGTTGTACCTCTGACTACTCAGAAAGGATTAGGAGAAATCATCCCATTTGGTAACTTGGATGGAAAATAGCTACCAAGTAACAGTGGCGGATCCAGGTGGGGGCGATCGGGGCAATCGCGCCCCCCCCCCCTAGCAGGGACTTGTTGCCGACGGCTGTACAGTATGTGCAGGTCCGTTCGGCAGTGACTGTGCTACCAGGCTGCTCTGATTGTGTTTTAAACACAATCAGAGCAGCCGGGCAGCACACTGTCACTGCCGAGCTGACCTGCACATAGTGTGCAGCCGCCGGCAGCTTTAGATTGCAGAAAGGGGGCGGGGCCTAAATCACCCCCCCCCCCTAAATCACCCTGGGTATAGCAATTTTTCTAGATCCGCCCCTGCCAAGTAAGTACCATGTAGTAGCATCTTCTGATAATTTGCCAGTGTTATTGGCACCTGAGACTGTGTCTGAGTTAGAACAGAATTACAGAAAAGGGCAGTTATCCACCCCTGTTGTGCCTGAAAATGTTTTATCTAATGAAGGATACCGCAAGGTTGCTCTCCGGTGCAAGTGATATACAGCTGTACCCAATTGTGACAGAAGAGAATCATGTTCTGGATAGCCATCAAGCAGGCCCGCTCACACCACTTTACATATCTGTGAAGTATCAAGGCACGGGGACAGTCTCTTTAAAATTCCTTGGTGGAACTGTTGTAGCTGCAGCTATATATGTTTGAACAGCTGTTATTGCCATGGATCCATGGGACTCTCTGTTCTCCAGAAACAGATTTTTCAGAGCTTTTACAATTTTACGGCCTGTCATATGTTTGTCCATTTTAACAAATCATATTTTATCAGAGTAATCATAATTATGCTTTCAAAGTTTCATTCACCCTTTTTTTTCCTATTAATTATTTTTTAAGAAGCAAACTGATGAGTGAAGTATGATGTGATGTATCTTAATCACATTGGGCCTGATTCATTAAGGAAAGTTAAGCAAAAGTAAGCAAGTAAGGCAAACCATGTACCATTGGAGGGGGAGATACATTTAAAATGTGGTGGCAGCTTTATAATGGGGGTAGGACATGTCCTAGATCAACTTTAAATTTCAGTGTACAAATAAGCTATCAAGTATTTGTGTGCTAGATGAAAAAACAGCCAGTATTTTCCTTAAGTGCAAAAGAATAAACTCATTTGCACTCCTTGCATTGCAACAAGGATTTGTCCAGAAAACTTGAGTAAGAAAACTTCCTCAATTTTCGTTAATGAATCAGGCCCATTCTGCTTAACTCATCATTATGCTAAAAATAACAAAATAATAATAGAAACGTGGTTAAGATTTTTAATTATGACAAATTTTAATGTCTTGTCCAAGACACTAAGGGGCAGATTCAATTCCCTGCGGGTTGCGCATTATTACCTTTACTACGGTAATTTTAACAAGGAACTTTGCTCAAAGGGCTTTGCTCACGGCTCACAGGGCTGCGAGTAAAAATCAGTGCTGAAGTTACCGTAGTAATGGTAATAATGCCCAGCTATTACCCTAGTAGCAGTAATAGTGCGTGGCCCACATTGCAGGGTATTGAATCTGCCACTAGAAACACCGCATTATACTCTCCTTAAGCCACATTAACAAGAATCAAGTATTCCTATTACAAGTGGAGGTATGATGATATGTTGCATTCCTTAAAAATGCCTGTGCAGCTTGTTTCTTGAAACACATTTCAATGTTCATGCTATATGTAGTGCAGGGGTGGCCAACCTGAGGCTCCTTGCTGGCTCTGTGATTCTCTGTGGCTGTCAGCAATGCTCCAGGTGCCGACAGCCACAGATCCGATAGCTCGACTCACTAACAGCAGCCGCATCATGTGACCTTCTTTGCATAACTCAGGGAGGTCGTGTTATCACTGCTATCCAATCAGGGAAGGAGGATGAGAGTGTGCAGTCTACTCTCCCTCCTTCCTCTGCGGGGGGTCCCGCATCTATGTGACAGGTAAGTAAGGGACATATGAGATGCTCAATGGCAAGTATGGGGCATATGGTCACGCTGAATGGCAAGTATGTGGCACGTGATGAGGCTGAGTGGCATGTATGACATGTGGGGAGGCTAAGTTGCATGTATGGGACATGTGGGGAGGTTGAGTGGCATGTATGGAGCATGTGGGGAGGCTGAGTGGCATGTATGGAGCATGTGGGGAAGCTGAGTTGCCTGTATGAGGCATGTGGGGTGGCTCACTGGCCTGTATGGGGCATGTGGGGAGGCTGAGTGACATGTACGGGGCATGTGGGAAGGCTGACTGGCATGTGGAGAGGCTGATGTAAGGGAGACGAAGTGAGGTCTGCTGGGAATGTGAAGAGGTCTGAGGGGCATGTTGGCTATTTATGGGTTTTTTTATACTCACTTCAGCAGTTCCCTTAACAGCAATTGTGAATACAGCAGCAGCGTGAGCTACTGTGGAGAGACAGTAAGTACCCTTTGAACTCTCCTCCGTTGGACAAGGTAAGAACTAAGTTTATTATTATTATTATTATTATTATTATGAACATTTTGGCAATGTTGGATATCTTATTTTTCACTTACGGAGATATTGTAAATCATGTTATATTTTCAATGTATGTGTGTGTGCGCTATGTATGCGCATGTTTATACGGTGTATATTTAATGTACACATATATAAAAGATAAAGTTGACTCTCTGCCGTATCTATGGTATTTTTGGCTCTTGGCTCCGACTGGTTGGCAACCCCTGGTGTAGTGGATACCCACAAAACTACATCCTATTTGACACTTTCCCAGAAGCAACATGTTTACTTGTATTTAAACGTTGACAACAAGAACAGTTCATGCATTAAAGGTGGCGTGTTGTGGGAATTATTGGAGGAAGGTTTGTTTTCAGAGATATTTAGGTTGATTTGTGTATTTTCTAACCGTCACAAATCTTTTAAATATAGTTAAGTAAATCTCATGGGGTAGAACAAAAACATTTTTTAAGAAGAAGCAGGTATGTTTCTTTTTATATGTTGAACATAGGTTAGTTTATTTCAGTTTATTTTCTTAAAAGACTGTTAAAAGACTGAATATCTCTCTCATTTATAGTTAAGTACGCTCTATACATGTGTATGTGTTGCATAAACATAGCACTGCATATTGCTCCTAGCCTTTTTAAATAACAATTGAGCCCACAGAGCGTATCAATAATATGTAATTTATTTGTTTCTACTGTTGGGAAAGGCAGAAATTGATTTTATTGGTGTAATTTGTTGGAAATGATTTTTTTTTGAATGTTAGATTTATTACTAAGGGACTCCATTGTCAGATAATTGAACTAAATTGTATTTTTAACAAGCAAAATGAAAGACCTACAGAAAGCAAATGTTATTTAACATTGTGTCAATCATTTAGGGAAAGAAATCTTGAAGTAATGTAAAATACTATAGGCACAGTTATAATGTAATTTAAATACATATTTCTTTTCATTTCTCATTTATGAAATGCCAATGGCATAGAAAATGTCAACAAATCTTATTGTTGCTAATTCAAAACATTCCACACAAAATAGCAATTATATATATGTATATAATTGTAAAACACTGTGGCCTCCTTAATTCTATTTTAAATGGACTTAGAACATGTTTCACTGGTTCAATATAACAATTTAGATCAAACAGTGATACGATTTATGTACACATAAATATGAATTGCTCTATACAGTTTACAATACCAGCCCACTGGTGCCATTTTAATTTAAAACACACCTAATTTAAAATAATAAAATCAGAGCAGTTTCTTGCATAACTTAAGGATCTACATCTCTAATCAGAGAACAATCATGAGGTTGCGGGATGGAATGTTAAAATCACCATGAATGTAACAACTCAGAACTAGTTTTTGACACGCCAAGGTGGTTTAAATGTGTGATTATTTGCAGAACTTGTAAGGCTGTAGGGACTACTGATGGAATGGGACAGCCTCCCATTATGTACACTCTTTTGCCCTTGAAGTTCAGTAGAATATGCAATATCTCGGTTTTGTGCACATAAACAAACTCATTACTGCAGTCGGTTCATATTTGAGAACACCAGGGGGTAAATGTATTAACATGCGGGTTCTTCAACACCAGCGAGTTCAGCGGTTTCAGCGATTAAATTTAAAGCGGCGCTGCATTGTAAAGGGAAGTTTCCCTTTACAATGCAGCGCCGCTTTAAATTTAATCGCCGAAGACGCTGAACTCGCGGGTGTTGAAGAACCAGCATGTTAATACATTTACCCCCATGACTCACTCATGTTTGACCAGCTCCTCCCCAAAAAATTAGGAAAACTTTGTTCCCAATATATACAAAATAGAGACTTAGAGCCATTATTTCTTACACGCTTGTATTACAGGCAATACAATGAATATTTGGATATGCCACAGCCATGTACTGTGCAGAGACAAAGATTTGAAAACTGTTTAGAAAATGTTTTACCATGTCCATCAGGTGTGTGTGAGTATACCAGGGTGGGCTGTGTTCAGGAGGGAATCGGCCCCTGGGCCGGCACAATTTTAACCTTTGTGGCCCCCTGCACTCGGCTGCACCCTGCATGGACATATGCAGCTGAGGCAGACAGAGGATTGGGGGGGTGAGGGCTGCAGGAGGGGTGAAACTGTGTGTGGGGGGAGGGGTGATGCTGCATGGGTGAAAGAGTGTGTGTGTGGGGGGGGGTGATGCTGGAGGGAACAGGGGGAGGGTGATAGAGGAGGGCACAGTAGGGTGATAGAGGAGTGCACAGCGGGGTGATGGAGGAGGATGCTATATTTGTACTGTACAAAGGAGCAAAGACCCCTAGAGCCAAATAAGTGCGTAAGGGAAGAAATCCCTGCAACCAAATTTATATTTTCTCTCTCCAAGGTCATCTGTATTAAGTACAATAGTGTTTTCATCTATACATTACCACTTGTATATAAACTATATTCCTATATATTCAGAGCGAATCAAGACAGCGTTATGCATTTAATGTTCAAACATCAACCCCATAATAGTAGCAATGTTTTCCCCCTGGCCCTTAGGATTAAGGTAATATACAGATAATGTAGTTCTTTGCAGAGTATACTTAAATCATTTGTGTTTTTGAGTAAAAGTTTTTCCCTAATGGAATATATGAGGATTGCAATATAGACCGATTAATAGCATATCACAATAAAATTCTCTATGTTTTCTAAATTAGTCATTAGATTGTATAGATATAACTAGAATGCACTATGTAATGTATAGGGGTCACAATAATTCTCTGTGTATTGTATAGAGATCATTAGAATGTTCTCAGTCTTATAAAATTGGTCACTAGAATGCTCTCTGTATTGTATATTGGTCAAAAGAATGCTTGTTGTATTCTACAAATGTTACTAGAATGTTCTCTGTATTAAATAGACCTTACTGTAATTCTCTGTGTATTGTATTCCAGTTAATAGAATGCCTGTGTATTGAATAGATTACTAGAATAGTCTCTACTTTAAATACTTGTAACCACATATTCAGTCCTAAGATTAAACAAAGTAAGTGAATAAATCAGCTGTGTGTGACGCCAGTAAAGATGACCAGTTACCTTAGATTTGTATACGTTGGAGAACATTTATGAAAACTTGTGCACAGGAAAAAACTGCTGTAAACAAAAGCAACCAATCTGATTCTACACAGTACACTTTAGAAAATGAAAGCAAACATTTAATCGGTTGATTAGAATTCTAGTCCATTTATCTGTGCACCAGTTTTTATAAATGTCCTGATTGTGTAATACAGAATATAGATATATTCAAAATGTAAAATTAATGCTGACTATTATATACAGCCGTCCTGATGTTTGCCCAGTTTCTACATGGCAAAAGTATAACCAACATTAAATCTGATCATAAACCACTTCCAAAAGTATTTAAAAGAATTCTTCTTTTTGCAAAAATGTGACCACTGTTTACAATCCCAAGGTATCATGGCTGTCTACATCCATCTAGGTATAAAAAGATAATTTATTGCAAAATAACTTTTATCCTCTTCTTGGATTGCCAAAATGCTTATAACAGCAAATGTAGATAATACAATAATACAACCTAAAAATGTTTTACAAAAATATGAGGAATGTCTATTACAGATTAAAATGTTTAACAGTTGATATTCTTTACCTTACATAACCTTTCTTTACCCTCTTAACATGTACCTAAAATAAATGACATCCAGACGTGCATTGTAGCAAAAATAAAGGAGTTGATTATATGTATACCTGTATTTCTTGTGTATATGATTTTGTGTTTTTTTTGCTGCCTAGCGCTTTCAATATTTTGTGATAAATCTCTGGGTAGGGATTGGCTTCTCCCTTTTAGATGATTGGTCAGTTTTGTCAGGAGCCGCGGCGGCCTCGGTGTCAGTGAACGTCCCGGCCGTCTCCATGACGACCGGGGCGTCACTTCCGGTTTCTCGGGCCCGACCGTTGCCCAGGCAACGGCCTGACGCCGTGTATAACAAGCGATGTGCCCCAGCAAGTGAGGCAGCCGGGCGCATGCGCTAGTGTAGCCTGCGGGCTAATTTAGCTGGGTAGCGCACCTGGGATGTATTTCAGGGCTAAGCCCTGATTGGCCAAACTCTGTATATAAGGCAGGGAGGGCTTAGCCTCCCTGCCGGTTATAGCGTCCAGTTCCTGTCTGCTTAATCTGCTCCTGTTCCTGCTTCTGCCTGAAATTGGTGAAAACCTGTTGGACTGTTACCCGTGTATGACCCTTGGCTTGGATTTGGACTTTGCTTGTGAATCTCATGACCCTGACCTCTGGCTTGAATACCGACCTCCCTGTCTGCTCGTGACCCCTGACCTCAGCTTGTTTATTCGTACTGTTGTCTGCTGCCGGCCCCTGACCTCTGCTTGGATTCCACTCCGCTTGCCTGGGTTCTCCCCAGCCGGTGCACACTTCACGACCCTCTGTCAGTCTGCAGCCCAGTCTGTCCCCACCATCAGGGGCTCCAGTGAACACCTGACTGGCAGAGTAGACTCCGGGCTGTGTTGTGCCGGCTGGAGGGGTTCCTAACAAGTTTGAGACTACTTTAGGAAAATTATAAAATTGTTTAATTTCAGATTGTTAAAGTGATTTCACTGGAGTGCCTAGGTTAATATAAATATTGTTATATATAGTCATTACTATTGGGCCACTTTAAATACTGCATTGCTATCATAGTTATTTTAAACTACATTTTTAAATGACTTTAAATAGTCTATCATACCAATATAGCAATCAAAAAAAGCTTGGCAGCTTTTTCAAACATAATCAGCATCTAACCATAGATCACAGACCCAATGCCAAAAATGTGACTTCCCTTGCAGTCCTGTGCTGATGACACATGAATTGTTATATACTGGCACCATACACTTAACAAACACCATCTGTACGCTTTGCAATCAAAAGCCACCCACATGCCAAAATACTGACCTATTTTGCAGTATCTTGCTTTAATATCAACCCCAAATGAATCTACAGTGTAAGGTGGCATTATTTCATCATAAAGATCATTGCACATAAATGTGTGTAATTGACACATTGTAATACTTAACATATAATAATAGACAGGTATTATATACCAGTAGATTAATAACTATAAAAGTAAAATGTTGTGCTGTGGCATGATCTATTAAATGAGCTTTAAACTGGATAGTGCACATTTAGGGGGTCCCAAAAAACAGCTTGATTTTTAAAGGTGGTGGACATCAGATGTTGGCAAATACTTTCAATATGATAGCTTTTATTCCATCCAGGCACATACAAGATACATCAGAGGAATACAAATACCAATATAATTAAAATATATAAAATATATAAATGTGGCAAATGAAATAAAGATAGCACTATGTGCTCCTACTCTTATAAGTTATTTAGGCATGAAGCACTAAATTAGCAGCGTTTTAGGATAAAAATAGAAATGCTGAAATTGATTAAGGGGGATGTGGGTGTGGCGTTTTTAGATTTTTCATGTTCTTACAAAACGCCTGTATAGAGACACTTCCCAAAGAAGGAACGAGAGCCTACACTCATGTATATGCATGCTGGTCAAACTTGTGCTGGCAGCCGGCATACTAAGCGGTAATACAGCCACTGGACCCACAAGCCATTGGCACACACTGGGTTAAAAACAAACCCGCCTTCCCCTGCTCCTCTAGCCCTAGTGCTGCCAGCCTGGTGCTGTTACTAGCAATATCGGGGGGACAAAAATCATGGGGTTTCCCCAATTTTACTAGAGCAAGCACTAGACTGTGGCTGGGGCTGATAGCAGTAAGTAGAGGAACATACCCATGGCACCCAGGGCCTGCTTCGACCTGTAGTGCACAACCCAAAATTGAAATAAACAACACTCCTTGTTGGCACTGTTATGTCCGTTTCTATTGTCACCAATAAAGATTATCCAATGTGATTAATGTGGTTCCAATGCACAAGAGATTTAATAGCAAGATATGGCAAAAGATAACAAAATACACTACAATCCAGTAACAGTCATCAATCCTGGAGTCTGCAGTCAAATAGGCAGTTACTAGGTCCAGTTCTTGTTTATATACAGTCTGGTTTAAAAAAAAAGAGTAATGATGTCACAATGTACACAAGATAACACTAAGATCTTTCTTCATTGGTCCAGGGGTCAAGTCAGTCCAGTACATGCAGGTCATAGGCCAGTTCAAACTATGCCTCTCCAAACGTGGGGGAAACTCACTCCAACAATGGCTGTCTTCCGGCTGAAAAACTGGTTTAATCCTACTCATTAGCACAGTACTTATGAGAACTAATCTTATGCTATTCACAACTAGCAATCGTTATGTGCAATCGCTTCTCCGATGATACCGGATTCCTGCTGGTAAAATGAGGATTAATATAAGATCAAACACCATACATTTCTTAGGACTTGACCCATAAATACCTTTAATGTAAATTTATATTTGTATAAGTAACTTTTAACTCTTGCTAATAAAATGATGTGAGGTGGAACTTTATTAATAGTGAACTATTTAGAAGTGTAGATGTAAATGTAAGTGTATTTGCTCTGTTTACCTGTGCGATTGCATATTTGTCCTGGTATCACGTGACGTACTAATTGCAATCGCATGGAAAACTATTGCAATCAATATTTATTCATTTAGAACGACTTCATCCAATTATTCGACTTTCACAGCACCATAAAATTTATATACAAATAAAAACCCCAAATAACACTTATCAACATCTGTGTTCTCGATTTGTAAATGATCCAAATCTTGTAAGTTTTAAATCCCCTCAAAAATTCCAAAGATGCTGTAGCTGCCCATAAAAAAAGCCATAACAATATTCCAAACGTGTTGTAAACAAATCTTCTTTTCTAGCAACTTGAAAACCACCAAAATAATCCTCTGAAACATGCTTGCCAACATAACAAACCATAGAGATAATGCAGCGTGTATAGAGGAGGTTAGCTGCGGTGCTCTGCTCTAAAAATAGCGTTCAGGGTGACATAGAGGGACATAGAAAGCAACAGAGTCATGTAATTATTGTAAAATAGTTCTATAGAGAATACTCAGCTAGAATAGTTTGCTGATCAATTGCTTTTAATTTTAATCTTTTAGAGAGTTTACACAGACTAGTGGCTACTGGTTGTTGTTAATGCATAGATAATAGTAATAGTATAGAGGCAGAGTTAGATTTCATTAAGATCTAAGTAGTATATAGTTAGTGAAGGAAAACTGTGTTTTTTCTGTATGACTATTAGCAGCAGAATCTTGTTTTTCTAGTGAAGTAATCTTGTGTGAGGCAGTGACATCTGAAATCATTTTGAAAAAAACACGGTGTTTGCGTGTGAGGTTCAGCAGCAACTGCACACCCCAAAAACGCTATATATATTCTAATCTTTTCTACTTTTCAATATTTGTCAATTTTGAAAGGGTCATTCAGTGAAATCTATATTTAAAAAAGGGTGTTTGTGTGTAAGGGTTTAATTCTGGGCATTTTTGACATTCAGCGACCGCATGTAGAACATTGCAGCGGCTGCAAATAAATATGTCATCTGCCATGCCACCAACTGAAACAAGCCCATTAGATAAATTAGACATCAAAATTTTTTATTGTAAGGTGCAAGAGATAAAAATGGTGAAACGCTATGCACACACTAAATTTGGAACCTTACACAGCATGCATCATGGAGCGCGAGGAGGCAGTAAAAATCAGATGTCATTACATGGATAGAGTCATCAGTAGATATATAGACAAGTAGATACCCAATTGTAAAGAGCTACCTAATTTGCTGTCGCTATATAAAAAATGAACATGCTGAGAGACGAAGGTGGCCTGCACCCATACTAAAAAATGTCAAAGACTTTGCACAAACAATACATTGCCAGAGCATTCATAGGTAGCCAAGAGCAGGGCTTTTCC